>NC_053422.1:3009500-3309500 GCF_016859285.1 Xiphias gladius
GGCCTCGTGTTCCGCCTTCACACCGCTGCGGGCTCTACCTCTCCAACTGATGGGTGCACGTGCCCACAGTCATCAAACTAACACCGCTAACCAATGTAGTAACGATTTCATGTCCAAATGCTTCAACCTTAGTCAACCTCAGGCTCGTTGGCCTCAGCCTGGAATGAAAATAAAATACATTTCCTAAACTTTTTTTTTTTTTTTTTTAAAAGAGACTTCGTTAGTTTCAACTCATTTTCACCCAGTTTGTGTCCCGACAATCGCAGATGTTGCTTTTCTTGCTGTCAGGTCACTGTCTTCCCTGCCGTTTGCAATAAACTAGGTCCTGTTGCAATGAGCACTACTAGAAGTGCAGAGACTAATGAGGAGAAAATGCAAACGAGCTGCTGATTGTGCACCAGATCCCATTAAAGTAATTAAAGAAATCAATTAATGGTTAACCCACAAAGTGTTTGCTCTGCAAATTCTACTTTTAGAATCTAATTTTCACAGATTTTTATGTCAGGGCTTCTTTCTAAAAATTTGGTTTTGGCAGTAATAGTTGTTTCATTTCCCTCCAGCGCCTCAGTGTCTTACAACAGAACACCACATAGTTTAAGTTTTGTAGTTTTACTTGCGTTGCACTATGCGCTCGACTGTGGTGATGCAGGAAATGCAGGAAAGCAAACAGGACAAATGAGGTTTGTCCTGTTTGCTTCATCGGGGAAAGTGAATACAGGTGTGTATCTTTAGGTCCTCTGAGCCGTAAGTGACTGGGCTCTGTCAGTGTGTGGGAGGAACACAGCAAATCACATGCTGCTAAAGTTGGTGCACTCATATGCTTGTGTTTTTCTTGGGGTTTTCTTTGTTTCTTCATTTGCTGAACTTCGGGAGTTCTTTTTGCATTTTGGGCCGACTTTTTTTTGGAACCCGTCCTGGCGCCAGGTTTTGACAAAGGTAGAACAATGCACAGAATAGAAAAGACAGCATCTCCGGTTCGCCCGCACGGACTGTCCACATTTTTTAAAAGCTGTCCATCGTGAGTCCCAGAAGTGTTATAGGACTGTGATGCTAAATCCTTTTTAGGTTTTCCAGTTTCTCTTTATGTGGGGGGGCAAGAAAAATGAACAAAACCTCACAATCTACTCTGTCAGTGACTTTTTCTGCTGTTCAGAAAGTTAATGAACAATAAACAGAAAATAATGTGGATCGTCGTGGTCAGGCAGCATGAATGTGGATCTTCACATTCATGCTTCATTCAGTAACATGTGATGAATAGTTTTCATTCCCGATAGTTTCCATCTTATATCTCTATATGTGTACAGCATGGACGTTCTTTCTATCTCTTGTCCACTGTATAAAATTGATGTCCCTCTCTATAGTAGAGTGGGGTTTCACCCTCAGGGCAACTGATCACTCTAAATATCACTGCTTTGTGTAGACCGATGACGACGTAACCAAAACCTCTTTGTCTTTTTGCTTTGTTTGTTTTTTTTTCCACTTTTTGTTGTTTCATTTTTCATTCACTTTATGTATTAAATTCCCAGAATCGTGAACCTCTCTGTGGTGTCTCTTTCTTCTCGTGAAACCCACACAACACCATGGAGTAGACACAGCAGTGTCTGGTTGTGTGTGTTTGTGTCTTTTAATGGACAATTGTGTCTTTGAGGACAGCAGATGGAGGTAAAATGGGAAGAGACAGAGAAACAAAACTGTCGGAAGTTTAACCAGCCAACTGCTGCTGGAGTCTGAAGCCAAATTATGGCGTCGCCATGGTAACAAATGCTACTTTCTTAATTAGCATTTTTTACTCAGGCCCCAAACCAGTGCCTTTTCTGCGAGAGAGACACTGTCAAACATAAATGTCCCCATATCCACTACGGTCCGGTGGATTCACCAGAAGGGACCAGAAAAACCAAAAAACGAATTAGGTTCAGTTTCAAACACCGTTCTCAACTTTGACATCTCAGAGAACATTTGGATATTTTCTAATTGCAGACACTTGAACAGCTGGAGGGAAACAATGAGGTCCCGTTTGAGAGGAACCTGTTTGAATGAATATCACTGTTGAGTCTGCTGCACTGTTTCAGTTGTGCAGCTTGAAATCAACTTTCTTTCAGTAACTGCAAAGTTTCCCCATCCAAGACTTTTGTGTTTTTGGTGTAATTGGTCTGGACATTAAGAACAGAGTCGCAGATACAGATACTCGGAGAAGGAATGAAGTCAAATCCCCTCGAGGTGATGTACCTCGGCCATTCTGAGGGGTTTTCAACGATATGACCTTGTCTGCTACCACCTCTCGCTGCTTTTCTCTCCATCCTCCCCTTGTTGTCGTCAGCCTTCCGTTCCTCGCTTTATCTCCTCCGAAAAGCAGAAATCCGGCGCCAAAAAAGACAGCCATAGCGGCGTTTTACAACGCGGCAGATGTCACTGTGTTTCTGGGATGCGTCCTCATTTGGCAGCTCGGAGCCCAGCAACTCTGCAGCGTCATTCTGTCATCACTCGCTGTCTGCGGGACAAATGAGGAGGCACATTTCAGAGATCCAACACTTAGCAATGTGACGGCTCCATTTACAAAACTCCTGCTGACATATCAACTAAAATCGATGGACTGCTGTAACTGGTACCATGCTCAGAGTTTTTCCTTTCGACTAGTTGCACTGCACTGCGTGGCGTTCTGCACTGTGACCACGGCTGGTGCGAGGAGAGACAGAGCTTATGTGAACTATCAGCAAGCACAGGATGTACATTTAACATACTGTAACATTTTAGCTCCATTTCTCCCCCTTTTTAACGTGATATCACTCCATCACCACAGAGTGGCGAAACAAGACCTGACATGGCCGCTACAAATGCATAGAGCTACAAAACCTGGAGGTAAACAAACTAATATCATGAAAAAGTAAAGGCCCTTAGAATCATCAGTAATCCGCATGGCAGGCTGCATATATGCAGTCAGGTGATCGAGAATTTCCAACCGCTGACGGAAGTCTGATCAGGAATGTAAATTGGTTTTCAGACTGACTTTGTCAACACAAATTGCTGATGTTGCACACACTGTTGATGTTTGTCGGATGAACCGCTGCTTGATTTGGTCCTCAGTCTGTGCTTCATGGTCTGACCCGAGCAGTGGCCAGGTTGATCCAGCTTCCACTCAGTAACATAAATGATATAAAATCCAACCTTCAAAGCTCTTTATAATTTTTTCGTACTGCACGCACTGTGAAATTTCAGGGAATATATTTCTGCTGTGTCTGCTTTATTTAGGCTTTGTAATCATGTAAACGACACGACTTACCTCAAAATATATTCATCCTCTTGCATGGACAGCACCACGGCCGAATGCTTGCACACACAAATAAAAGCTGCTTTGAGAAACATGGGACGATCCCTCTAAAGAAACAACTTTACAAAACAGTCTTTACCTTTGTGTTTGATCAATATTGACCCAGCTTCTCCAAAAGCACCGTAATCCTCGTGATCTTTGTCCCATTGCGGATCTAGGACCATCTCAGCATTGAGATGCTTATGGGAAATATGACCGATGTTCAGCTCATGAACAGAAAAAATCACATTCATATATATATATATGATTATCAATATATGCGACTAATGTGTACTGCAAGTTATATTTTGAAGGAACTGTAGCTGTTCTTTATCATGCTTGGTGGGATCATATTTCGACAGTCTTATACCAGACACATAAAGATCCCCGCATACTGTTAGGTTTAGGCAACAAGAACAACTTTGGTCAAAGTAAGGGAAGCATCATGGTTTTGTCTCGTGCTTCAAGTCACTGTGGATTCAGTATTCATCCAAGACCATGATCTTTCTCTAACCTTATCCAAGTGCTGCAGCATAGCAGCGGGAAAAGACCAAAAACCTGCAGGATAACGGCTCTCTAGCACAGGAACTGCTAAACTAGTCCAGTCAAAGCTCTAAATATCGAATAAAATGCGCTTGATACACTCAAGCGTCGAAAACGTCTCTGAACTTTCTGTTCGGAGAAGCTGATACACTGCAGATATTACAGGAATGCTCTCATATCCTTTGATCAGAGCCCCGTCACTCTCCCAGCTGTGAGAGGGACAGCCTTGTACAGTCCCTGCTGTATCGCCTTGGCTCTGACTGCGTGCTTGACTTGACTTCTTCCAACCTCAACGCCTCGTGGATATGCCAGTGAGCTTCGGGTTCATTCCAGCCTCCCCACTCTCTGCCTTTCCTTCTCTCCTGGGTTTTGCAGCACAGGAAAAAACAACTCTCTTCTTGACATCTCTCTTGGGCTGTTAGAGGCCAACCGTATGTCATGGTATGTCGACGGAGACAGCTGCTTGTACAATGTACAATTTTCCAGCAGACAAGTCACAGCCAGAGTGGAGGCTAACAGGGCACACACTTGGCAGAGCTGATTGCAGTGTAATTCACTCTAAATGTTTATTGATAAGGAGAGAGAAGCAATCTGCTGAGTAAATTCACACCCCCTTGTCTAAATCAGTCCCTCCAACTTTGTCCTTTTTACCTGCACCTCAGGTTGTTCCTTTTCTGTTAAAAATAAGTCTCTAGCCTGGTTACCATGCAATTAAAACTACATTGATTTTTTGGCTTTTTGGGCACAAAGAAAGTCCAAAGAAAGCTGAAAAAAACCCCACACATCTGACATTATTGTGTTATAAAGCTGTTTTGGCTGACAAACATATTAGCAAAAAATTGCTTACATACTGATCCAGCAGATTCAGAACAACAGCAGTATTCATTTGAAGTCATGTTTGTTTCCACCCGATGAATGACTCAATATTCACTGTTGTTTTAGCTCTGGTTTGGTCTCCACCGACGTCTGAGAAAAATATCTGGCCGTTCAGCTGCTAAATGTTTTGCCAGCTGGTCATTAACTTTGTCTCACTGGCGTCTGATGCTGGACAGCTAGCGCTAGTAGAGTTTAACGGGGCTTGTTGGCAGAAAATTGCTGCCTTTTTTTTGCTGGAAACGGGACTGATAAGGGTGCTAAGAAAGAGCCATTCATTAAATACAGTACGTAGAACTTCATACACTTGTTTTTACATGAATTTTGAATTTGCGCATTAAATAAAACATGGTTTTAAACACCAGGAATATGAAAAATAGCCATTCGTTTTGCAAAGACATTAGTCACCTCTGATCCACCTGCACACCAGGGGATTCAGACCGAAATCAGTCCTGCTTTAAAACAAAGTAGAAGTCTTCATTGGTGGGACAGAGCCGTGAACATGAAGCCTTTTCAGATGCCAACGCACCTCGCCAGATAATGCCAGATGACGTTGAGCCAGGGTCAAGTTTTTTGCCGAATGATTCTGCAATTTTTTGGCAGAGCTCTTTCTGTTGGCACCCCCGCTGCGCCGCCACACAGCTCTCATTCAAATGGATGAGGGGGCTTTGATTTTTTCGAGAGCGGCTCACTTACTTACTTACTTGTCGGTCTGACCGTGGCCTAGGAAGCAGCAAATATGTGTAATGCATCAGATGCATTATAGACCGGTCGCATCAAAACACCTGCACTCGTTGTTTTCTACACAAGCCTGCATAATGGCGTTTTCTTGCACACCATGTTACACCACTGTTCTATGTCCTGGTGCGCTGATGCTCCATAAGAGCAGGAATTTCGTTGCACTTCCGCCAGTGTTACGCATCGAGTCTGATGTGCGTCACACTCCACAGTTACTAGTGCTCATTTATATGATCCTGTCCCATTCTCCTGAATATATTCGAAAAAGAAAAAGTGGATGGGGCTTCCCGGGGAATAATTAAGACATGTACCTTGTAACTGTGATGCTTCCAGTTCCTTTTCAGCTCAGAACCTTTGTTGATGGAAATGCGCACTGATTCACGCTTTATGCCTTCAATTTTATTGCGTAATTTCAGAAGGTGGCTTAAAACTTGCACAGCAATTTAACGGTAAAACAACTGCTGCGCCGCAAAACCAAATCAATGAGCCAAGAGGCTAAAATGCAAATTCTCAGTGGATTCATTTCTACGAGCATCAGATTTTGTCATTTGATCCTCTGTTAATATGAAAATATTAACCTGTTAGGTTTGAACCATGTGGTTTTTCTATCCGACATGAACTTTCTTGAGAACACAGGAGAAGAATCAAACCACTGAAATCTCTTCTGCTGTTTTTACCGCCACTATGAATCCTTCTGGAACAATCAGTTAAAGCCTCGGATGCAAATATAACGTAAACAGTTTGTTTTTTTGCCCTGATGCACATCACTCACACGAAGGGACGGTGATCTCTCTCTTGCTACAGCTGCAGCGACCGACATGAAGTTATTATAATGTTGCGGCGGAAAAACAAGCCCCGTACAGTACGTTTCATGAGACCCAGGAGGCCGAACGCATTGCTCAAGGGCACCTCGACAGCAGCATTTAATGAGAGCCCGCATCATCCGTCATCTGTCATCAGCATCATCACATGGGCAGCTCTGCATTGGAAATCACGCAGCGTTACATCTTGCTTTACCTTTAAAACAAATTTTCTGCACCAGTTGACTTCAGTGAGAGCTTCAGTGTTTTCAGGTCAAGTGAAAATCTGTTTCTTTTTTTTTTCTTCTTTTTTTTTTTTTCTATTGTCTTTTCCCTGCAAGGAGCCACAGAGTGCATTTCTATGTAAGCATGCCTCATCTTTCTCTGAGCAACATATGGCTATTAGTCAAAACCTTCCTCTGCTTAAGCTGAGTAGACAGCAAGAATTACATAACAGGTTTACTCACTGTTTCCCCATGTGTGTGCGTGTGATTTATTCAATTTTATCTCCAAAGAGCTGTACACACACAGTGGGGCCTTGTTCATATTTAAAAAGGAGACATAAGACGCCGGTAAGCTGTAATGTCTCCCAACTTTTGCCCCTGACAGCTGTATTCAACAAGCAGAGTGGATTTAATAATTTGTGCCAACAAATGGCTCGGTCGTCTCCCGCTGGCAGCTCTCCTCTGAAGAACAGCTCTGGGTTTGACTGCAAGATAACAGCTGTTAGACACAGCGTGCCCATCTAACTGGACATCCAAGCAGGACATCCTCCAGGCCTTGTCGTGTGTGCGTCTTTGTGTCAGTGCTAAGTGGTATAAACAGACTCTGCGACTTTCAGAGTGACGACTTTCACTTATGTACCTGCCTCAATAAAGCAGGAACACTGCGTGGCGACGACTGAAAACGAGACCTCGTGTCTGAACCTGCTGTTAGTCAAACGTAGATTTACTGAGTGTTGAGCTTTCCTGCCAGATTTTAAAGTCACACGCCTCTTTGAATTGCCTCTCTTTTTTTTTTTTTCTCTGTCAGGTTTTTAAATATAAGATTTGAATGGTTCCCGTGACCTTCATTTTTCTTCTTGTTACTAATTGTATTCCCGTGTTTGCATCACTGCTGTGGCCTGGGCCCCAAGCCCCTGACCAAACACACAGGGAAGAGGATCTCTTGTGTTCCAGGGAAAATCAACATTTACGCCCGCGGAGAGATGGTCGACAGACATTGGCTGCACCTAGTCAATGTCCCATGCACTTTGAATTTCTACTGGCCAACATGAGTTACTGCATTATTCAAAATGTAAGAGAGAGGAAACCTATGGCGACTTAAAAATGATTAAACCAATTATTTTATTTTTTAACATAAATGTAATTTTCTGCTACAGAGTTAGTAACTGCAAATGTGATCAAACCCACCGTAATTATTTGTACCCACACCTCATTCAGGTTCCCGGATGAGACAGTCAACTGTCAATGAATTGAGCCAGTGAGGAGTTGTATGTTTATCGGCCGTGAAAACGAAGTCAAAGCGTTATAAGAGTGTGTGTTTGGTGAATGTTTATATCTTATATCCCGAGTATTAAGAGAGTGAGAGAGTTTGTGTTGCAGCAGTGCGAAATGGAAGGTGTAGGAAGAGGCCCTTGTCTTTACTGTTCACACGTTAGATCAACGAAATATTTTCTGCTTTCGGACACGAGTTTGAGCTGCTGGAAACATGCGGACGTCAGGGTGATTTGGTCTGTGTTTGTCCGGACAAGCACACGAGGAAGAAACACCTTAAATGATGAATTACTGGTACGTTACATGTGTGGTTAAAGAGGTTTAAGTTATTGTTCGTGTTGTAAGTTCTCGATTATGCGTAGAGAAGATTTGTGTCAGCTACGTCTGTACGATCTCAGGACTTTCTGCTGTTCCATATTTATCGTGTGTTTTGGCTGAGGACTGCCGATGACCTGTCCAGCGTCTAAAGCGTTGTCTAGGGCAGGTTAGCGACTAATAAAGTTAATAATGAAGCTGTGCCGTGAAAGCAGCAGCTAAAAACCCAGAACAACCCCAATGGTCCAGCCGTGAAGGTGGGGGAGGACGGCCTGAGCCGCTGCACCGAGAGGCCGAGCCCCTGAGAACGAATTCAGAACGATTCTCCCAGTAACACAGTGCAGCAAAACTGTCTTGAGCCTGTGAGATGCTCGCTGCACTGTTTTCCTCCTGCTACTGTAAACATGGTATGTGTGCGTACTCGTTTGTGTGTGTGTGCGTTTTCTTGTGTGACTGTCCTTTTCCCTTCAGCACTCGCTGGCCGTCCTCTCGGCAACAGCAGCACTGAATGATAATCAAGGTGATGCCTGTGAAGTCGTTTGTGTGAGTGAGTGAGTGAGTGAGTGAGTGAGTGAGTGAGTGCGAGAAAGATCTAGAGCTTCGTTGTGTGTACATGGGCAAAATGTGTGCGTTTATTTGTGTGCGAGAGAGTGAGCGAGTAAGTAACTGAGAGATACAGAATGAGCGATAGTGGATGCACATGTGCAGAGTGTATTTACAAAGGTGTGTGTGTGTGTGTGTGTGTGTGTGTTTTGGCATCGCAGGAGAGAGGAATCCATCATCGTCAGGCTTCTATTGATGTGAGTGTCAGACTCAGTGAGGACCGATCACACTGAGTCGCACCACAAAGCACTCACTATAATTAGACAAACACACACACACACACACGAACACGCACACGCACTGCATGGCAGAATCTTTGAGAGCACACACACATACATACAAATCTTCTCACACACACATGCACACAGGTCCTGTTTTTTCAACAGTGGCATCCTTCGCATCAGAGTGACTCAGAGCACTTCATCATCTAAACCAAAACAAACCAGCAGCTGTGTCCAAAGACACTTCCTGTTTGACAAACAGGAAGTGTGTTACCTTTCAGCGTTTCATTCAAGTGGCCGCACCACTCGCCGCACACTTAAATCTGCTAATAAAATTTGAATCATTCATGTTTTGCACAGCAGCATCTTAAGGTGTGTATGTGTGTGAATGTATTCATTATTCAACAGCGTTCCATCTTTTCCGTACAATACGAAGAGAAGCCACGAAGAGCGCTGCTTTAAAAACGCCTTCGGTCAAATTAATATTAAAATCCCTACGTTAAACGAAACCCTTGAAAATACAAAATACTGTTTTTACTGTTGGGTTAGTGAGAGAACAAGTTCCACCTCTCTGGGGGGAAATGTCTTACAAATATTAACATATGAAATGTAATATTAAACCATACAACATTTCCTCTGAGTCATAAAGAAGCGGGAGCGTAGGAGGAGGAAGGAAGCGCTGTAGTCACGGTGACTCATAATTTGCGCAGGTAGGATCTGTTTTCACGTTTTCATCTACTTCCTCGACTTCTGTTTTTTAATATTTGAGAGTCGAATTTGCAGAAGGCATCCGGATTTCGGCTGCTCATCCCGGCCTCTTCCTCTACGCCAGCTACATCTGTTCACTCTGCCCCACGGGAATACAGCTGGGCTTCGGCCTTCGCAGGACAATACAGCAGAGGCAAGAGAGCCGGGCAGAGAATGAGTGACAGAGAGAGAGAGAGAGAGACGAAGGCAGGACGAGGAGGACAAAGAATCGTTTCTGCTTTCATAAACTCCACATGTCTTGCACGACTAATGTTGTTGTAATTTAGATGACTACACCACGGGGCCAGACAGATCCGCCGTGCAGATGTTTGCTAAGATAAACCCGGCGCACTGCTGTTATTTTGACCGAGATAAAAACAGGTTTGGCCCAGAAAACCGGGGGTAATTGGATAATTATAACCACGCAAAGCAGAATTACCAATGTCCAGCCACATCTGCGGGGCTGCGTAGCGCAGCAGGTGGAAGAAGGCGTTAACACTGGCACAGCAAGGGGTCCAAAATAGTCTGAAATACCAAAACAAAATGTTTAAATCGCTTAGGGCAGGGTGTAAATTAAACCAGGACCAGGGCACTTGTGGAACAGGGGTAGCAGTAGGACTACCGTTGGCTGGAGTCCCAAGGCCTCTCGCAGAACAGCAAGATTTTAGCAAGTTTCCAGCGCGGCCTGTGTCACGAGGACAGTGGACGGACTCCAGGCCTTTCACCGATATATCTGGTCCAACTCTTCTAGTGGTTTCTCCTTTAGTGGGACCTGCTCACGGCACTGACCTGAGCCGGAAAGGATCATTAAAATGGCCATAATTTGGTGGAATTACAGGAGCAAACATGAAAGCAGATGCACAAACCCTTCAAGTGAGGGAGGGGGTTCGGTATTTGTTCTGTAGGACAGCAATGTCAGTCTGAGCCCCAGCACTGGAATTATTTCCACTCTATTCTGTTCTAGGACTTTTCCAGACGATGCTTGAAAAAGAATATTAGAGCTATTTTGGTGTGAAAGGACACTTAAGTCTAGACTTAGGTTTAACCACCCGTGAGAAGTTATTCATGGTAAATACACTTGAACATGCAGTATATGTTATATATTCTGTTCCTGTGTGATGTTGCAAGAGGCCAAAGTGCCATAAAAAACTCCTCATAAGTCATCTCAAGTTGAAAGTAAATATTTCGGTGTCCAGCTGCTTCCCCAGTTGAAATGTGGCTCATGGTGAAATCTATCTGTGGACAGGGGTAAACCCATTTCTTGTTGTTTTTATGAATGGAGTTCTGTACATCATTATAATCATTTGAGATGGATACGTGAACAGGCCTAAGACGAACCTAAGATCTAAAATTCATCTTACTTCCCCGTCAGGTAAAAAGAAATCGAAAATGCAGGAAAGAGACACACGCAGACCCGTCACCCGTGTTAAACCTGAGGTCAGCAGCTGTGCATATTCTGATTGATGCCGGTATCTCGGAGGTCGCGATGTGTCTGACGTCAGCAGTTGTCAGCTGCTTGAAGACAAACTGACGTGACCCGAGGTCAATCTAGTCCTGGACACGCTTGATCTCCGCTCTCGAGTTCTCAGAAGTGAACTTTTATCCTTCCATGCCACAGGTGTAAGGATCCAGACTGTGGCTTCCCTTTTTCTTGAACTCAGAGAGCAAACTGAACGCAAGAAGGTGCCAAGCGGACAAAAGCAGCGGCTGTACTTTGCGTTTGAGTTCAGAGTTTAGGTCGGGGACTCTCAACGTTTTGGTCACTGAAGGTAAATCTGCCAAGTCTGCCCGAGACAGAGAACCACACAGGAAGAAAAAAGATGACATGAAAGAATAGCCAGCCCTCCTTCTCACAGCGTATGTTCGTTGAGACAGTGCTGCTGTTGACTGGCTAATGTCACGTTGTCCAACACCATCACAAGGTTTGTTGTCTCACCGTAATTTCGGAGACTCTCCCCCGTGCTGCTGCACATTTGGATCAGTCTCTTGCGCTCAAAAACTTTCTGCGTGACAGAAAATGAGAAAACTGAACAGGGCGTGGATCAGTTTCCCCTCCACTGGGATTCTCTCGCCCGTGCTGAAACGGGCAGAAGTTGGACAGGATCGTTTGTATAAGTAGACGTCAATCAGACGGACGCGCGGCAAGCCACGTGTCACTGCCTGCTCCAGATACCTGGAATCCGCATCAACATAGCTTGAAACTTTAACCCCTCGTCTTCCCACAGGTCTCCACAAAAATATCTGCTCTCGCTTTGACCGGTGCAAGTGAATTAGGGCTGTAAATTGTGCACATTTACACTTACACTTTGCTTCGTTGCGGTGGCTCAGACCCAGACTGTTCACTGTCGTAAATCATTGATGCAATAAAATATTTAAATTTGTTATTCAGGAGCCTAATTTAAGGTGTGGGTTGAATTTCAACCCCTTTGTGTCCTAACTCCACGAGCTTCCTCTGGTAGAAAGTAGGTTCCCACTCACTCTTCATTGTGGATTAATGGCATCGCTGCGAAAACCCTGAAGCAGGCGGACATGGTGCGGATTAAATTGGACTAGAATCGGGCCAAGTTTCGGCCAGATTCGGTTTTGTTCGAGGTGCCGTTCTAGGGGGGTCATGACGATCTGGCTGTCGAGAGGCCGGTTGTATTTCCGGTGGGATACTTCGGACAGCCGTCTGCAGTTTGAGGGAGGAGGTCGTCCACCGAGATCCACCACCCCCTTCACGCAGCCAACCGGGACAGGGCGGGGCCTTCCATCCACGAACGCCTATCCACCGCTCGGCTGAACTGTTATCTGTCACCGAGCTGCGTGGATGCGGAGAGCGGCTCGCTGCGGCTGCACTGAGGCTTCAGAGTCCACAGGATGTGATGTAACTCCCCGCCGTGGCATTTGGGATGAGCCCCAGGGAAGAAAACCTGGCCTGGATGTTGAGGGAGACAGGAGACAGGCGACAGGCGTGTTATTGCGGATGTTCAGTCATTACACTTTTTAATACTTTTTAATAGTTTGTATTTATCAGGCTTGATGCCATGAAATGATAAACATTGTTTGCTCCTCTCTCGTGTCACTTTTCATCAACATCTCAGCCAAAGCAAACAGTCCAAACAGAGCAATATCATTTTTCTTTCACATCATGTGACTGAAACCGTAGCTGCTGTCCGCCGCACGTTTTCTATCCAGAGCGCCTGTGAGTTTTCGTTTCGTGTTTGCCGTCAGTAGCAGGGTTGCATGCGAGCCTGCGGCAGAAAGTTAGTGCGCACGGCGGCCGCTCTGACTCTGAAAAGGTCAAAGTTCACTTCACATTGTTCTGTCTTTTGTCTTTGTATTCTACTCTGTGGATGGAAAAAAAAAAATCAGTTGTTTCCCTGACTTTCATATTGTCACATATCACTTCCCTACGGTCTTTAACAGATGGTTTACAGATGAACTGTGGGTGTTTTATCGCACCTGCCGTTGACATTCGATCATTATTAGTATCAGTATTTGTTCTATCATCCCGTCATCGCTGCTACCTGACAACAGCAGTTCAACCACAGTTCAGTAGCATTGACACACCGAGGTTACTGTATGTACCAGTAAGAGTGTCAATGAAGATTCGTACATGATGAAAAAACACACTGAAGACGGATGAAAAGAAAATCTTTGTGTCTCAGGCCAAGATCGACCTCCACTTTAGTCAAGTTGTGTTGTTATAGAGTGGAGCAGTGACTCCAGAGACCTGTCTGCGAAGGTTTTCAACAGTTCTTCATTACTCTTGTCATTTAAGTTTTATTGTAGAATTTTATTTATCCTTATTTTGGACCATGTCTTATTATAGTTTATTGTTTTTGTTTTTTTATTGTTTCAATTGCTCCTTCTTTATTGTTTTAATTACACAGCTGTGTTTGTTCAGCCTTTTATCGGTGGAGCAAATCAGTTTTGTTCATGAAATTTCAAACGGAACTTCTGCAATTGTAAAATAAATTTGTTGGTTTCCAGCAGAAATTCATCTTGTTTCGAAAACAACTCGGTCGACAGGTGCAAAATCTTTGTTTTTTCACTGCGTGTGAAGGAATTAAAAGAAAATTTGAATAAAAGATAAAAAGGAAAGTAAAAGCTAAATGCAGCAGTTGGGAGAAAGATGTTACAAAATCTTAAAACAGCAAACAGTACATGTTCTAAATGCAGATATGTTAAACTGTAAACTTCAGCAGCACGAAAGACGCTGTAAACTTGGAGGAGCACTTGAACATAGCTTGTCTTTCTGCCTGTGGGGACTGCACATGCAAAATAACACACTCCAGATATGGAAAGAAAACATCCGTTATTGTTGCAGTCTCGGTTACACAACACAGCCACAACTCATATACACTGGTTTATTTCTGAACACCAACACAAAAGTAGAACCACGACAGTGTATTGGTGGTCTTGAGTCCAAACCTCCAGAGGAAGGGAAACCTTTGTTTAATCAGATGAAGTATTGCAAGCAGCAAAACTAAAAGGCCAAACACACTGTTATCACTGTGTTTCAAATAAGCACCAAAACATTTCAAGCCAAAAAGGTCACGATACAAACTTCCAATGTGTTCTAATTAACTCCTTATCAAGCTGTGCAATAACATCACCCTGCAGTCCCGTGGCACGTAAGCCAGAAAACAGCCACACAATCACGGAACAACATCCAGACCCCCCCCAGTCAGCCACTGAACCTCTGGTACATAATCCCTAAATGATTTTTTTCTCCTACTCTGCATAGTTGTTTTTTTTCGTGCTCTTTTTTTTCTTCCCCTTCTCCTTTACTCTCCAGCACTTGAGCACCTGAGGGAAATGGAATTGCCTCCTCCTACTGGCAGTAATACAGGCGGACTGGCTCCTTGCATTATTCATGCAGTCTAACACGACGATTTTTAAATTAGAGGTCATCTTGTGTTCTGGCTCAGGACACCGTGGGAATTACCTGCTCCAAAAGATGCGTGTGTGTGTGTGTGTGTGCGCGTGTGTGTACAGAACGTGCATGTGCTTGTCTGGATTAATCAGTATGTGCATTTGTGCGAGTGTGTCTATCCTTGACTGATTGTGTATTTGAGTGCCTTTACTGTACGTGCCTGCATAAGTATGTCCAAGCCTCGCTGTATTTAAGTAGTATATATTTCAATGTGTGCTGTTGTGTGTGTGTGTGTGTGTGTGTGTGTAGGGGTGTGCTTTTGTGTTTGCTATCCGTTACCCCCCCTGTGGGATTACAGTTTACCTCCCTGCTCGCTGCATAAAACTTTCATGATATTTGCACCTGGAAGCATATGGCTCTGTGACCTGCCTGCTGTTGCAGTGCCACCAGGTCGCTGTCCTGCTAATCTGTCCGGTCTGGCTCCGCTAAAACACACAAGGTTTAAATACAGAGACTTAGAAAAGGTTCTCTATGTAATAAAGAAAGTACATTTTAAAATCCTTTCTTTTTTAATCATTATTTAATCATGTAGAATAAATAACTGAAAAAAAAACAAAACAAAAATTAAAAATAAATCAAAAACACAGTATAATATACATATTTTAAAATCAAGCGTAAGTTTATTCCTGACTATATGTAGTTATAGACTATATATATATATATATACACACACACGTATATAGCAGTATGACAAAAGTCTTAAGCTGCTTTCTCACTTTTCTTTTCCGAATTCCTGGCACATGATCCAGGCAGCACAGCATTTCACTTCAAATGATATTTTCCAAATGGAAAAACAAAGTTCATTTGAACATGATTTGCAGAAGATTAGGTTGATATTTTCGCTATATCACCATTTCTCACTGCAGTGCACGGAGCCAGGAAACATTCAAAGATCTGACTGGGCAGGTGGAGACACTTGATATATAACACTGGGGAATGAAACAACAGCACCACAAAACAATCTAATAAATTGAGTTACATTAATAGTAATGAGGTTGTCTGCCCTTATTTGCATCCAGGCACGTATGGATTCTGTCACTCTGACGTTGCACTATTCCTCCACCTCTCCCTTTCCTCTCATCTCACCCTGCCTCCCCTCACTCCGTCCCGACAGAGCAGCCGGCGTGCGAAGTGCGACGTCAGGCCCTCCTGTCGCTCGTCGATCATGATTTCCCTGGTAGAGCTCTCAATAACTCAGCGGGCCCTCAGGCACCATGAGAGCGCAATTAGGTCGACTGACAACTGCATTTTTCTCCCCAGGAATAAAGTGGCGCGACCCATTGGTATTAATCTCAATGGAGATTTTGACTAATGTGATGAACGGATGGCTTCCAGCCTGCATTCCTTCAACCTAACGTGAGGAAGAAGATCTGAGGGGGTTGCTTTTTAAGGGATGAAATATTTGAAACTGGGTCAGCAGTGCTTAAAGGTCGGAAGGAAAGGTCACATAGTTTATCCAAAACGTGTACGTGGAAGATGAAAAGCGGGACTGTGGCATCACGTATGATATTTACCTTCAGCGACATTGGCTTTAACCCATGTGGGATGTTCATGCTCAGTTTTCACTCTGTTTATTCACTTGCTTGTGGAATAGTCACCGCGTACGTTAGCTAGGAATGCCTTGGGTTTTTCACTTCAGGATGAGTTGGGCGATAGATATTGTCTGGGTTCTTTGCCTGTATACGGCCAAATATTTTGTATCATCACAAATAACTGTATCTGATTGGAAAGAGGGGAGTGTCTCAGTCCTAGAGATATAAAAAAAGAGATGTTGTGCCTTACAACTGAGTTTCCACAGTTTTTTTTCACAACGTTTTTGGACTCGGTTGGAGAACCGCACCGTGGCAAGGAGTGCATTTTGAACAAATTATGACGGGTCAACAAGACGCTAACTCGTTTTGATTCCACTAGCGGTGTTGACCGGCGCAGCCGGGGTCTCTTGCTGCGGCTGTTGCTCTTGTACCTGTGGTGCCTGGTGCCTTAGAGAGGACGTTCTCAGCGTTTCAGTGCATTCCCACATGGGCAGAGCGGCTCCTGATGATTAAGATATTCAGAGATGGAGAATTTTACGTTATAGTGTATGTGCACGTTTTCCCCAGGTGCTGTGACTTTTATCTATGTTCAGTGAGACCATAATATGCACACTGTGGTAAACATCCAGATTGAACACATCTCCATTTCATTTACATTGAGGTTTCACCGGACATGAAACCTCACGACAAACCACAGCTGCTCAGCCTCCGCCACAGCTATCGCGCAGCATGTAGGCGCAAGTACTGCTGGACTCGTAAGCAGCCTTTCACAACCATAGATGTGGACTCGACAAGTGACTAAGCTGTGAATAATCAGTCAACCCTCTGGTTTGTCGGTATGACTTCAACTGAGTGGGAAGCCACAGTGAGGAACAAATGCAAAGAGAGAAGGATCATTAAAGTACAAAGATGGAGGGGCAGAGGTGAGTTCTAGCAGCGGCAGCCAACAGGTGCTGCTCCTCAGTCGTCAGCAGCTGCACAACCTGCAGCTCAGCGGCCGAAACGGTCTTATCAGGATAGATGCGGTCTAACACGTCACAACTTTCTTCAACACAAAAATACCTAGAAAAAAAAACAAAGTGCAACCCCAGCAACACCGTCTTTGCTCGTTTTGGAAAAACGACCTCCTCATTCGGCCACTGCATGTGTTGTCTTCTGGGAAATTATTGCCAGATGTGCAGCGCCTCCTGTTTCAAGAAGAACGGGGTGAGGTGGAACTTGAGCTGATTTCCGCTTCTAACTGACACAGTTATTCTTCGACGAGGGGAAAAACCGCTGCTTTCTTCCAGTGCAAAGAACTCGTCACCTTGACTTTCATGCCCTATCTAACTTAAACTAAGTTTGAAATTTGATACATCATCGCTCCAAAAATAATCCAGCTTAATCAGAAGTGCCCAATATGCAGTCACGCTACACAAAGAACCAAATGTGTCGACTCAGTATTCTGGTGGTAACAGAATACTGGAGTGACAGCTTTATTCATCAGCCCCCCTCGGTGCTACAAGACAACTAACATCAGCTCAGCCACATAAAACAAACTTCCACAGTGTAAAATCATTCCTTTGAAAAACAGGCACAAAGCTGAAAAGCTCGGTATTTCTCCTCAGCGTGCCTCTTGTTTGATCTCATCTCTTCTTGTTGTGTGATCTTGTAAAGCACGTCGTGAGCTCCGCGGAGGAAGTTAAGCAGCTGAGCGCTGAATCGGCTCATCGCTCCATCTCCAGCTCCACACCTGAGCAAACTCCGGCTGGTCGGCCGGTGGGGGGCGGGTTAGTCTGGCCGTCTGACATCTCAACCAACCGTGGAGAGAACCGGCCGGCCGTCTCAAGGGCAGCATCGCTGACGCACGAGAGGGAGGAAGACAAGCGGGGGGCCGAGGGACACGAAGATTAAGACGGGGAGGCAGAGATTTGTTGATGGAGATAGAGAGAAAGAGAGAGACGGGGTCGAGAGACGTAGACCGAGAGTACAGCAGTACAATTCATCAGTCTGGCTAAATTAAGCAGATTGCTAAGTGTGGTCCCCTGTGTGAATACGAAGAAAGGTGCCTCTTAATGTGATTGCCAGTGGCAGCCACACCATAACTCAAGGTTGAGGTTGGATGAGTTTGTGTCTGTGTGTGTGTGTGTGTTGGGTTGGTGGGTGGGGGGATGATGATGAATGTGATGATGCCAGGCGAGTGTCGAAGGGAGAGTGTGTAGCGCTGCATTCACAACGTCTGTACCTGCAGGTGTCTCACTGTATCCACCACCGTCCACCCAGAACAAGACTGACGCTATTATGAGGCTGTAATGTTCTGCCAGACAATATGCTCATATAAAACTATTTTCCATTACCCGGGATGTTTCAGCAGAAATGTGTTACGAGCCAGAATTGTTTTGGCCTGTGTATACGTCTCCACGATGTCACGACAGGTCTATAATCTAGTCGGATTGCTAGTTCCTCCAAACGCGGCCACGAAATGGTCCGATGGACGCAACCAGCGCATCCTTTGCAGCCGTCAGTATCCTATAATCAAACGTGCACTGGCGAGTCGTCTCCCGGAGGGTTCGGGCGATCCTCGTCAATATCACATGATCAGTTAATTCTTCAGCCTTGCTTTCAGTTGGTCGTGGATGTCACGTTATCTGACATCGCCACTGCAAGGAGTAAATGAAATAAAATCACAAATGCACCTGTTTCTTTATTCTTATCGGCAGTTTTGACGTGTTGTTAATCACATTCCGCTCCACGTAATGCAAGTGATCTGGACATATTGACCTTACCTTGTCTCATTTAGGCTGGATCCTCCTGAACTGAAGAACATGAACCAATCTCTTGTTATTATTATTGTTATTAGTTGTTGATTTAGACCACTGAAAGAATTTCTGCTAAACCCTAAACAGCTGCTGAAAAAAACTGGATATAAAGTCACGTCATCCACTCGGCCAGTCATCCACAGTAAGAGAAAACACAGGCAACAAAAAGCCAAAGGGGCTCATTGATGTAAGCTACGTCACTAATGGCTGGTTATTAAAGTCTTTATTTTAGGGCAGTGTTCTCTTTTTGTGATAGTTCCCTGATAAATTGAAGTTGGTGGTAACTGGGTCATTCACAAAATGAAAACTAGGATGGGGCACCGTTATGTTAGAGTATGAAAGTAAACTGAAACAGAATTTCTTGAAGGAAGAACAGACCAAAGCAGCTCGGGCTGTCGCTGACCGTGAGGAGAGGGTATAGAAGAAAACAACAGCAGAAGAAGAGAAACGGTGAGCAGGTCGCGACTGGCTCATGTTTGACGAAGAAAAACACCGTGTTTTGTCAAACTGCGGGTGATTTAAGAGCACTATGCTTCCAAAAGCACCCTCCAAAGGACGTGCGCAGACAGACACACACACACTCACCAAATGAGCAGGGAACAGAAATGTCACTTTTTTTCATTCTACCCTTCCTAAATCCTAGTTCCGGCGTTTTTCCTGTCTCTTTCTATATTCCTTCCTTAAATCACAGGCTACGCCAATGTGACCTTGCCTATTGGCGAAACACAACCAACTCATAAATTCAAGTAAGACTGATTCTCATACTTTGTAGTCACCGTAGTCACACTGCAAGGATTTTGTATTTTGTACACTCAAAAGTTTTAGAAGACCCCCATTTTTCAAGTGTTTTTTTATTGTAGTTCAAGGAGTTCAAGTCCAGTGAAAAACCTTAAATGGTAAAAAGTTAAGTGATAAACTGGTAAACAAACAAAAAAAAAATTGGAAAATCATGTAAATTTCATAGAAAACAGGCCTTTTTCAGGGCTTGAGAAACTGTTCAATTTACAGCTTTTTCCTGCAGCAATGGAAGTAGATGAAGCCTTGAAAGTTGATGCGAACAATTCCTACAGGTTTCCCAACTTTTGTTGTTAACTTACAAACCCTCTGTCTGTACAGCGGCAGTGTTGGAACAAAGTGTGTTACTACACCCTCTGATCCATTGTTGGACAGTACTGCACTGAAGGAGGTGGTGCTGTTCACCAGGATCAGAATGGCGAGAGAAAGGCAGGTAACAAAGGAAGTCAGACTGGTTGGTTCCTCCACATTCGAAGGAAAGAGCCAGACGGTGGCTTCACATGATGGAAGACCAGCACAGTCTCCAGACTTAAACCCCATGGGGATGGTTTGGGATGAACTGGACGGAAGGTGAAAGCAAAGCAACCTGCAGGTGCAACACATTCGTGGAAATTTCTGCAACAGTGTTGGGACGAACAACTGGAAAAGCTTTTGACCGGTAGTGTAATTATAATTTCAGAACAACAAGTCCTCGTACATACAGTAAATGACCAAACGGGTCATTAGGATTATAGTTGAGAACATACCCCCAAAGACTGTCCAACTAAAACTGGTTGGTTAGAGTTGTGATATGGACTCTTCTCCCACAATGCTCTGCACAAAGGAAATGAAGCTGCTCACAGCTGGAAAATTATTGATAATAATAATAAATGGTGGGCGGTGGTGAAGCCACTCCAGAAAGATCTTTAAATCTTAAGATTATTTTGCTTTCTTTTTGGACCGTCAGCGCCAATTCACAATGGTGGATTTTTAAGACTGACTGTAATTCACATCTGTCTCACTGGAACTTGTTCGGGTGAAATTTGCACCTTTATTCTTCTGCTTTTTTTCATAGCAGGCGTGTTGACTTGTCTTTATAAGCATAGCACAGGTATCCTCGGTCACTAAAAAGTTTCCCCTTTGAGCCAGCATGCAGAGAGAGAGAGACCTATTTCCTGTTACATCATCTTCACAGTGCAGTTATATCTTCTCAACCGGGTCAGATCCATTTCAGATTGGCTTCCGCTCCTCCTGTGACGCAGACTGTTGCGGCACTTCCTCCCGCAGCAGCCATCGATTATCTGCTCTGATACGAAAAATGCTGAAGTTCAGGCCCTTCCTCGAGTCTTCCTCTGAAGACTGCGAGAGTGGACATGATGACCCTTGGTAATAGATTAATGTTACTTAGACACCGCTTCCGTTAGGGAACTGGAGCCATGTATCTGTCCTGCAGGCCTGCCGCCAAACATCATCTTCACTCGCCTCCCAGCAGCAAACCCAACAGTTAGTCGGATGATACTCCGTGGAGAGTAAATGATTCTACTGAGCAGGCAGCAAACAGGAGTAAACACACTGGATATAGGCATCGTGGTAAAGTCACTCAGAAAGGATATAGTACAGTTGCAGAGAACAGTTGATCTTTTATGCGGCTGCTGTCGGATTCTTCTTCAGTGTGCCACAAAAACTCCTGGACTTCAATCGCGCTCAGCTGCAAGCTTCTTACACTACTGCCTTTGCGTGGAAAGGCTTCACACACTTTTGTTTTCCTGCCGAAAACCCGCCGGCCAACTCAGCGTCGGCTTGTTTTAACCATGACCCAGAGCTCGCTGGGGTAAATTATCTTCAGTCTTTTTTAGTTGGGGCCGTTTCTGTTGATTTGCAGCAGGTCTCAGGTCTGTTTGACAGTGTCCCGCTCATCTCTGATCACGAGGTGCATCATAATCATCACAGGAGAGAAGTGTTTCTTTGAGTATGAGCATACAAACCTATTGCTAGACGAGAGCATCAGTATCGAGTGATTCAAAAAAAACCCAGGATTACCTTAATCTTTTTTTTTTTTTTTCCACGTCCGTCTTTTACATTTTAATTTCTCCCTTTCTACAACATCTGAGTGGCAATCGTGTTTTGGTTAAGGTTAGGGAAAGATTGCGGTCCTTGCAAATAAACTGTGGATATGGCGTGTTTAGGGCTTGGCACTTGGTAAAGGTTGAGCAAAGATCGTGGTAGCGGTCAATTAAAAAGGCAGATGTTATCTACAGATCAACAACTCGGGCATCCCACTTGATGTATTTGAAAACCAAGGTGTGCACATTGGGTCAGTTTCAGATCAGGTGCAACATTCTAGACCTGTACAGACCTAACTTTAAGACTAACCCGACCCACTATCCCCAAGGCCTCTGCCGTGACCGCAAACTCTCGCTAACTTTAACCGAGTCGTTTCAGTCGCCTTTACATAAATAAACCTCAGCCACAGAGGTGTCAGATCAGAAGAGAGTCATAAGGATCACATTTTTAACAATTCTGGCAGTTTCGGAGGCACTGACAAACAATGTCACCCTGATGATAGAGGCACCAGATCAGAAAATGCTCCTGTCGTTTTGGAAGGCACTGACAAATGATGCACTGTGTTGTTTAGTTTGCAGGACTTATTGTCTTCTTTTTTTATTGCCTCTCTCTTCCTCTTCCGTTGCCCTATGTTTTGCTTTTTTTTCTTTGTTTCAATGTTTTGCGCTTTGAACTGCATTCATATAACATTTCGTTGCACAGATATAATTGAATCGGAACTTTAAATATACACGAATTCATTTATGGACGCACATTCCGTTCCAGGGAGGCAGCTCTGTGAGAACGAGAGGCTTTCACAGACGTCGATGGAGTATCACATTAAAAACAGCAACAGGCAGGTCATTATCCTCTGTTCAAGCTCTGAGCAGCACAATCAACAAATCAATAAAGTCCAGTCATAGACAGGAGGAAAAGTTATCAAAAACTAAGTCAGCAGCACGGTTGGTCAGTACTTTGGCCCCAAGCACTTTATTGAATTGGCAGTCATTTATTTGCCGCAGTTCGAGAGCAGCTAAAAAAGTCCTCAGATTCAGCTTTAGTGGGAGTCTACATGACGTCTGAGGGCTCAGATACAAAATGGCAGCTGTTCAGAGAGCGGAGTGTGTTGCTCATTCACTTTGTCTACGGGTAGTTTTTCCATCAGGGATTTGAACCTGCAACCCTCCAGTCACACAGCTGTTGGTGCGTCCGAGCCGCGCCGTGCTGTCCCACAATCCACCATGCGCACGGCCTTCTGCAGTGCCGGATCAGCCGGGTTGGGTCGACCCAAGTGAAGACAAGTGAAGCCAATTACAGCCTGCTGTGACTATAAATAACCACCACAGCACTTTCCTCTACATTTACATAAAGAGCCATAATGGCTAGGTCATGGTTTAAATATTCATCATGCTTCCTTTGAATTACACTTTTCACTTCCCACTCTCCATTGAATTATAAAAAAGGAACTTGTCCTGTTGGTAAGTCAGTTTTCGTAGGTTTTCTGCCCGTGTCATGGTGCCCAACGCAGACGGCGAAGGAGGAAAATTTCCTTTGCGCGGAACTTGTCAGGAAAAAAGTTAAATGGCAGAGAACTATCCCTTTAAGGCTTCACTACTCAGCTGAAAGTCATTAAATAAATACGATACTGAAATAGTGTCTAGCCTTAATTTAGAGGTCGGAAACTCGAAATCAGTCTTTATAAAACCACCAAAATAAAGCAAATCTGGCGACAGATTTTTTTCCAACCCTTCATATAATCATTTAGGGTTTGTTTTCATTTATTTGTGATTGCTGTGTTTGGGGCGTGTTGACTTTCCCAAGTGTATCTCTTGATCTACAGTATGAAATACAACAGACCGTATGAAACACGCGTTGTGTCTGTTTTCAGTCTTTCTCCTTGAGGTAATTACCTTATTTTGTCTCTGTCTTCCCCGAATCTGAGGCAAAAAGCATTGACGAAGGAGCAGCTTTCCATTTGCACTCATGAAGACATCATATCCATATTCAGCAGCCGTGTGTGTGTGTGTGTGTGTGTGTGTGTGTGTGTGTGTGTGTGTGTGTGTGTGTGTGTGTGTGTGTGCTCTTGTGTGTGTGTGTGTGTGTGTGTGTGTTTGATTACTTCAGTACCTGTGGGCGTTAGAATCAGAGTCACGTTCCAGCGGACACTTCGGACAAAATGGTCCTGAGGAGAAAGTCTGTGTGTGTGTGTGTGTGTGTGTGTGTGTGTGTGTGTGTGTGTGTGTGTGTGTGGGTTTGTCTCTGTGTGTGTGTGTGTGTGTGTGTGTGTGTGTGTGTGTGTGTGTGTGTGCACTCATACTTCTATCTTTGTAAGGACCAATTTGAGTTGCATACCTTACGGAGTGAGGACATTATGGGCAAGTGAGGACATTTTGGCGGGTCCTCACTTTGTGACACACCTTCGAAGGGCTGTTTACAGGTTGTACTTTACACTATTGTAAAGTACAACCCAGTTACCGTAAGAGCCTAGTGAGTGCCACAGGTTCCTTCTAAGTCACTGTTGGAAATAATGGGAACAGTTCTTGTTCTACTATCAAATTATAAAACATACATTTGAAAAATGATGGAAAATTGCTTGAGATAATGCCCCAAAGGCCTGAACCACAATGTGAAGAATTGTATGATGAAAATAGCAGGTTAGCAACAGGATATCGCTTGCTGAAAGAAAAACCCCGAAACCTTGCTAGTGGCAAATCTAATGCCAAGAGGACAACAACGAGGTCATTAAAATCGCAAGGGTTCGTTTTCTGGGGAGCATGAACGCAATCGGTAAGATTTCGCCTGACCGTTGGCGCTAGAGCGAGGTGTCGCTGAACCCGTTATGATTCATCCTCGCTGGAGGTTCTGCAGTTCGTGCCAGGGGGGGAACGTTCATCTGACAAAAAAACACCACATCGGGATTCATCCTCTGGAGACCACACAGTCCGTGTCAGTGCCAGATGTGGTGGCAGCCGGGCCAGCGGTCACTAAGGTCCCTTAATGACCGCTGGCCCGAAGCCTTAGAAAGACCCACACAACTGCTCTCTGGTCCTTCTAGTACCGGGGCGAAAAGAGACAGAAATAAAAACAGACATTCATACGAAGAAAAATAAGCAAGTATGTTATAAATCATACAAACTGTAACATCCGTTTTTCATATTTGCCTTTAATGTGACCATTACTCATATGAATGAATAATAGATAATAATAGGCTTTGATAACGGAAATAAATCACTAAAGGAAAGTGAGTCCCACAGAAACGGACTATTTATACCACGGGAAATTAAAAAACCAAAACGACCCTGCACCCCGGCGGACTCTGCGTTCATTATAGCCCCAACAGCCTATCACAGTACGCCGTTATGTGACGAAGTCAGACCGATGATTTAACACGAGTTTGCTGATGTAAGAAGTCTACGCCTGCACCACAGACGCAACGAGCCCGGAGGGGTAGGACTCGGAGGCTATAAAGCTTCCAGCTCAGTTGTATCATAGAAAGTACACGAAATGAAAAACTCCATTGATGAATTAGCCCCATTACACTTTTATTTCTTCTGTTAAATCTGGAGCGACTCATCGCTGAAACATCTACTTGTTTTTTTATCATCTGCCCTTTTTTTTGTCAGTGTATATGAGTTTCACTTGGTTCTGCTTTAATTGATTTCATTTCCTTTTTGTTTTGTTTTTTCCTCGTGCCGCCTGTGTCGCCACTTCGCGCGGCCACGCGTCCATCCTATAAGATCCCGTGCATCCCGCCGCTGGGCGCCACTGGCACATTAAATATCTCTTTAAGAAAATCGCGGGCCCGTGAGGTCAGTCCAAACTCAACGGTAAGTTCTCGTTACGGTGATTTGGCCTCGGGGAATCTATGCGCGAGGGGCAGAGAGCGTGTCCCGCTCGTGACACCTCTGCCGGCCAATCGGGGACGGGCGTCGGGGCTGCGTTGGCCAATGGCAGCGTCCTGTGGGCGTGTCTGTCCACTGCGAGGTGCGTTTTTTGGAGTTTGCTAAATGACTGCAGCAAGAAAATACAGTGTCGGAGCGCACCGAGCCTGGCTCCGCCGCCTATACCGTACCTCCGCGTGTGCGTGCGTGCGTGTGCGCGCGCGCGTGTGTGTGTGTGTGTGTGGTTGCGCGCGCGCGCCGGGCAGGGACCAGTGTCGCCGCCGCTCTCCTGCCATGGAAGAGGGTCCCCGTCAGTCCGACTCGCCGGTCTGCATGTTATCATAACGCTCTCGGCTCTCCCGGGGGGGGGGACTGATTAATTTCTTTCTTTTTTTAACGGAAGCGGTGCCCGGATGGGAACGGATGCGGAGCGCAGCAGCGGCCGCCGGTGCGTCTCCAACTTGACCACCACCAGACAATGGGAGTAGCTGAGCCGTGCTGCTGCAGCGCCAAGTGCCACTACTACTACTACTCGCCCCGGGGAGACAACTCCGAGAAGAAGAAGGAGAAGCAGCAGCAGCAGCGAGGGGAGGAGGTGAAGAAGAAAGAGAGGGAGAGGGAGAGAAGGAGACAGACTTGTTCTACCTGCAGACCTCCCTCCCTGAGCGGCGGCGGCGCCGGGAGTCCCGCAACAGCCGATACGCACGGATCCAGAGCGACGCTCCGGCCGCCTCTGGGATGCATGTGAGAGAAAACCTGCAGCTCCGTGCAAAAAGCTCTCCTCCGTGTGGGTCTGTTCCGTGAGTGGAATTGGGGAATATAACACACATGGACAGTTTGCTAGTCCTCTGGAGGTGAGTGAGACGCAGCTTCCCGCAGCCACAGCGGCCAGTGAATCTTTTTTTCCCACCACTTAAGGAATATGTCTTGTTTCCTCTGTAGCCGCTGTGGATCGCACAGACTGGACTTAAGAGTAATTGGGTGTAATTGTTTTTCAATAAACAGCAGCCTGTGAGCGGCTAACCTCCTCTCCGTGACCCCCCCTTCTGCTCCTCCTCCTCCTCCCCTCTCTGTACCCCTGGACGAGGTTCCTCCCCGCAGCCCCCCGCCGGTGTCTCTGCCTGCCCCCGCCCGTGGTCCTGAGCGCAATCTCGGGGTGGATTTTGTGGATTTTCCCCGGCTGCACCGCGGCCGGCACCGGAGGCGCGGAGAGCGGACACAAGCATGATTTCACGGCCGGTGAGGTCCTGAGCATCCCGCGGCTCGGCACCGGCGACTCTGGGATCTGAAACACACACACAAAGCGGAACATTTTCGGCTCACCTTGGAGGTCATAAACCATAAGCATAAACCCCCCTCCCCTCTGCTCCTCTTCCTCCTCCTCTTCCACCACTAAAGGGATTTTTTTTTTTTTTTTTTTTTAATTTCTGGAGAGGAATTGATCCTCTCAAGAGTGTGACCCCCCTCCCCCTCCGCAGCACCTTGTCACCCCCTCCAAACAAAATGAGACTGGCAAAAATGTGCCGACTAAACGTGCTGGGGATCTATTTGTGGGAAACGGTAGTGTTCTTCAGGTAAGCAGAGGCATGAAACGGACCTCATGAGTGGAAAAAAATGATGTGTTTGTCATTTGTGTTTGGCTTAATGAAACTGAAATTTGCATTTTTATTGCTCTGCCGCCGCCTGGGACATGCACTCGCAAGTCTGGAGGGGGCTGGGGGGGGGTCCAGGTGAAATCCACTCAAAGTTGCCTTTGGCTCGAGTGTGTTGTCGCTCACGTGCACGCCTGCCCGCCCGTAATAGTGAGTTGAATCGAGTCGCGTTGAATCCGGGCTGGATCGTTTGCGGGGAGCAAACAGCAACCACTAGTGGGCAGGCTGCGTTTGTGACATGCTTCCCCGGGATGTCAACAGGCATGTGGGGGAGAAAAAAAGGGTAGCCTGGCGGGGCACCGCATGTTGTGGCATTTAGAGGGTGCTCCCTCCCACCCATGACTCCCAGAGCTGCTAATCACATGAACTCTGATGTTTTTAGCCTGTGTAGGTCACGTCAGTCAGTGTGTAGAAGGCAGACGAGGGGGTGGGGGGCTGGGCGTCATCCCAAAACAATGGAAATGTAATTTTTCAGCCTCTTACCTACAAAGCCCGTCTTTCCTGGAAAACCTCACCTCGTTTGTCCCGCTGATTCAATAAGACAATCAGTCGTTGTGAGGTTTGGGCTGTGACATTACGAGCAATCCATTAACCGATTAACGGCAATACATTGTGCTGCAGCTGCTGCGCCGGTTGTACATCAAGCTTAATCTAAAATGCCAGCGAGAACAAAAACAACAGATCAGTCAAACATATATTTCTTTGCTATCAGAATTCAAATTCTGTGTTTTTATTCTGTTGTCATGAATGTCATGTTTTGTGGGAGTACTTCTGCCGGCAGCCACAGCCAGCGATAATCTTTTTTTGCCTGTTGTACCCATGTTGATTTTGAGGTCATCTCCAGTTCCCCTAACTGCTCCGGGCAACGTTTACTCATCCCCTCTGCATCCAAAGTTGCCTAATCATCGAGGCCCTTCTCACACGCTGCATGGAAACCCCATGGCAACAAAATCCTCATGTTAATGTCGCAGCAGTGGGCGGCAAATATGGTAACACCGCCGTGAGATCGGACGATGGAGAGGGATGTTGCCCGAAACGTGAAGCTTGCAGCCACTGTGTTGGCGGTGTCATTGTCAGCTGGTGTTTTTGGGTGACTGGGGCTGGTAGTTGTTGATTTTGGCTGATATTGAATTTCCTGTAAACAGAAAGGGCAGATGAGTGTAATGGTTGACATTTGTGGTGCTTGTGAACGATGGTCATGGTCATGTCAAGTGTTGGGGTTTGACAGTAGCAGCTAGGGGGGGAATTTTTGTACATTTAGTGGACAGCTGTGCAACATGTTGCGGTAAAAATGTTCATCCGCATCAAGCTTATCGATGACAATGACAATAAAAGTCAAGAAAAATGAAAAGACAAACCGCCACAACTAACTAACGAACCACACGAAACAAAAAGACCGTCGGTTGCACCAAGACAGATGACAAAGGTTCGGGGTCGTTCTGAAGACAATTCTGCACCGTTAGAAAGATGGAGGACTGCTACTGAACAGGCACAGTTGATTCTGGAGGTCTCTGGCTCCGGGCCACATTGGGACGTCCAGTGCATCATCAACAAGGTGAAATGCATTTAACAAAGAGTGAAAAAGTGTCGCTGCCCTTCACGGGCTTTAAATTCATCTCCCGGGATCATAAATATTAGCGGCAGGTTTTGGGGGCTGTTGAGCTCGCAGGGTTCGGGGAACGTGTGAATCACTCATTCGCATGATAAGTCAACACTTTTATACTAACTTCTATATGCGCGTGGCGATTGGCACGTCGCGGTCGAAGAAGTCTGTCCCTTACGTAAGAAAAAGCTGCCAAAACACGGCGTGAAAGTACTGAAACAAGGGAAGGTTCTGCATTCTGGAACTCCGCAAGATGTACTAGCACAGAACGGTCCTTTCAGAGTTGTATTAGAATATTTTTTTATTATTGGATAATCCTACTGATACATTAACAAATGATGCATTGGAGCTCATTGAAACCAATTTCAAAGGGACACTCCACTTATTTTACGCATAAAAAAATTAGTTTACTGGTGAAAACAGTGTTACCGTGTCTTCCGTGACTCTGGAGGAGCTTTGTCAAGACCGAGAAAATAACCCTGATGATGTCAATTGTTACAGAAATTCTGTAAATATTGTAGGACCCAGAGTTTTTGAAGCTTGATCCATAAGTTAGGTTATCTCAGCTCCGCAGCATCAATTTGGACCCTTCTTCACTTCTACAGTACAATAAATGTATATTTACTTAATATGAAGAACCTGAAAGAAACCAGTTGTTTTGTTTTTTTTTTAATAGGAGGTTTGTTTTGGGAGGTAGTTGGTTGACAAAAGTTTCACCCCTACAAACAGAATCTTTCAAATACTAAATGATCAGGTTTAGTTATTTTGACCTGCTAACAAACTGTAAACTGGGAATGGGCCTGTTTACTTTTACCCACTGTTTTTTTTTTTCCAATTTACACTGAATGCATATTGTATGCAAATACCTCAGAATATAATTTTGAAATGTGTTTGGGTCCTGCTTGGCATTTCCGACCTGCAGGCACCTTTCGTGTTTTGCGTTATTGCGTCACATGTGGATATTATTTCCCTCGACGGTGTTTCATAATGTGAGCTATCAAAAGCGTCTTCCTACCTGCTGGAGCGACCCCCTCCTTCCCGTTGAGTATGGCAGCCGTTTACAGTTGGGATGGGTGGTGGTATTGGAGGGGGCGGCTGCAGGAGTTTTGCATTCAGCACACACTGTTTAGTTAATGAACCAGAGTCCGGATATTGCCATCTCAGCTCCTCGGGCTTGGACTCTGCAGTTCCCTGCTTAATTGATATCTATTTCCCCTCCGTCCCGACCCGGACCCCCCACACCTCATTCCACATTCAGCCTTATTACTAAACATTGATTAGCCCGTCATTGGCCGGGGCCAGACCTGACGAATACACATTTAATGCTCGCACATATCTCTCCCCTCTCTTCCTCAGCCCCTGTTCCTATTATTCATCAAAGAGGCAGGAGAGGAGAGCTGAGAATTTAGATTGAGAATGGACCTGCAGGAAATGTTCATCTCAACAAAACCTTTTAATCTTGTATTCAGGTTTCAATCTGTGAATTCTGTCAAGACAGGTGAAAGAAAGTGCCAAGAAGGTGAGATCATTTCCCTCGTTGCCAGCACATTTCAACTTTTTTTTTTTTTTTTAATCAAGTGGTATGACTTTTTCAAGAAAATGAGGAACCGGCCTTATTTCAAAACACTGTGACTAGTTTGAAGAACACCAGTGGAACAAGTGAAACTGATCCTTGACCTCTTCACTGTGCTGGTTGCATCGGATGATCTAAGAAACAATCTTGTTCTGCTGTCACACTACTGTATTAGTTACTGGGGATAAAAGCACCAGATACTCCAAATGTGCAGAAAACTGTATGAATGAAAATAAAATATTCATCGAGAGTCAGTTAGAGTCACATTCAGCCTTTCAATCTCACAAAGCAACGTAAATTTTCATCCAAGGTGATCAAGTACCACAATGACTTAAGTAAACAGTAAATGGTCCGAAGGGTCACATTTATTTTTAGCTTTGGTCTATATATTAAAAAACTGGATATACCGATATCCTTGATGCTAAAGCTATTGCTAGCTTTCAGTAGCTAAAAAAAGCCAGTGTGCCGTGTCCCTAGCTACATAGTGCTATATTTACTATCTGCCATTTTATTTGAATATCCAAACAGTGCACCTACTATAGGGCCCTCAAAAAGTCCATAGCAAATCAAATGAAATGAAGGGTTTTATTGTGAAAGAGCAGGAAATGCGTCATATTGATAAGGTTGGCGAATGATTGATCTTGGGTTTCGAGCAACGCGATCTTTGCTCGGAAAATGTTGGTGACCGGTGGTTCGCAGCATGTGCATTACTTTTTTTGGTAGAAATCCTACCATGCACGCTTTGCCTTTGACAGAGGTGTAAATTACAGTACACTAAACTACACCTTTAAGGACGAGTGAATGACTGGTTGTCATTTAGGATACAGCAGTAGACAGTGATGGTGAGCTACTGCGGCTAGCTGGCTAACAAGCTGACCAGACACAAGGCAAATCAGTTGGCTGCCAATGGCGACCCGTTGACTCGGGTAATGTCAGTGTACATAAACCATAATACTCCCCTATTTCGCAGTCCATATCGGAATCAGGATCACAAGCATGACAACAGACTCAAGGCGCACAAGGTCAACACGACATGCTCCTCGGGCCTCGTCCGCACGCCGTCCACTTCTATCGACCGCTCAGGCAGGAACGATTAATCAAACCGGTCAGCGTTGCATTTGGAGAATGCCAGCGCACAAACCACGACCATCGGGGAATACCAATCGGTCAATCAAAATGATTGACAGGCCTCTGAACAGCCGTTGACATCGCTGCCTCATTGCTTCTCTTCCAGGCAGGAACAGCCTGTTGTTGTTGGAACAGCAGAGTTCTTGAGGTTAGAACAGGAAGCTGTGGGGAAGGCTCTCCTCTGCAGTGTGACGTTTGTGTGTGTTTGACTGGGTATTTCTAGATGTTTGTGTCCGCGTGCGTGTATTTGAGTTCAACTTTGTGCATGTGTTTACGTTTTTGCGCTGAATGTGTTTCAATTTCAGGGAAAAGAGGTTTATGTTAATCCGGAGCATATTTACAGTTTGCCACAAAGTCCTCTCGAGGGAAATTTAAATTCACTGATTTAGACACAATTATGGGCCAAATTTATTATCTCACAGTTGTTCAGGGGTGTGGAAAAAGGGAGGCGCAAGCTTTTAGTTTACACTTTGTCTGTAAAAAAAAAAATCAGGCACCGGAGGTGATCTGTGGCGAGACCTTGTGTGGTTTTATGGCTTCATTTGTCGCAGTGCAACCGCAACAAATACAGTATCTACAGGTTTCGAGAGCTCAGCTTCTCCAGAGAAACAGGTTTTTTGCTCATTTCCCATCCGCCTCGCTGTGACAACACACATTGATCGCCTCGCTCGTTTCTGGGTGTTTGCGCGGATCGTTACTATGAACATAATCATGCAACAGCCCGCGGTATGCAAACTATTCACCTTCATCCCGAACGAAATGTGCAGAAAGCGACCTTTTCCTCTTTGGATTTCTATATTCAATAAAACACTTACATTATCTCAAGTGGAAACAGCGAGCAGTCCATATAAACACGTAAACAAGTCACCTCTCGGGTGACTTATGGGTGCTGCTTTCAAAGATTTGTATGTGCAGCGCCATCAATAGCTGCTCAAGGGGAAGATATATGCAGAATCTATAGGGACAATGTAATCTATAATTTATATTATCAGGACGCCTATTCAGTTGTAACTGAAGCGGTTTACCTATCTGCTCCTGGAAGGTAACCTTGAGCCGGCCTTGAAAAAGCAGCTGCATTTAGGTATCTCTATTCAGGAGACACACAAACACACACACACACACACACACACACGCCTCCATCACGTCACAGGGTAAATTCAATCTGACTCAACCAGTTCATGAAATAAATTGATGCTGAAATTTGGCTATTTAGAGAAGGTCATTCGTTGGCTTTCTTAAATTATTTTAAGTAAAGAGGCCGTGGATGTCAGACGCTGTTGAGTCTTGATATTAAATAAAAGTCCTTATCCTGAACTGGCAGGATTGAAACTGGGACAGGACTGACTTTTTACAGAGAACAGAGTGACTTAAAAAAAAAGACTGAAGGTCCCGGTTCATTAAATAAAAGGTTAGCCCGCACGTAGCCGGCGAGCTAAAACAGAGCTGCGACAGAATGACTTTCTGGAATGTCACGTTAGCTTGAGTGGTGTTTTATTCGGTGTAGCTAACATTCCTAGCTGTGGCCTTCATTAGCTGGGTGAGTGTTGTGACTCAGTGTTGTCTGTCATCCGTGTTTACAGTCACGTTGCAAGCTTGCTTTCTGTTTTCCTCCAACCAGATCGTAGGTTTGACCACGAACGCAGAACACACTGGACAGGAAGGAGTCTCTGTTCTTGGTTGTTTGTGTGGAGTCCGAGGTCAAATTTTTAAGGGAGAAAGAATGAAAAAAAAAGCATTTTTTTTTTCTCCTCTAGTGCTGTTGCTCCTTGGGGAAACTAGAACACTGCTGCTCACAGCGAAGTTATTGTAAATACCGAAGCTGTACACTTGAGACGTAGACTCGAGTCAGAATTGAGTCACAAAACTAAAGACCCGAGACTTGACCTAGACATGACTGTTGTTGATATTTGGCTTATTTGACACTTGACTCCCCAAAGACTAAAAGTGTGAGACACTGACAGACGGGCCTCTCGTGGCCACATACCCGGAATTTTATATCAGGCTTCTGCACTGAAAAAACTCAGTTTCAGTTGTGTAAAGACAGTATTAACAGCTTTGAATGAAAAAGTGGTCAAATGCCATGTCATTTTAATAGACATCACTCAGAGACCTAGAGGATCTGCTGCTGACTTGAAAAAGATTTGATATTTGCTAACGAAGACTTGACTCGAGACTTGCCTTGACGGGACTTGAGACTTGGCGTGGACTTGCCCCAAAATACAAGCTGCTGTCTGCTGCAATGAAAACATTGAATTCTTCGTGAAGAGCACACGTGGCAAAATCATAGAGGCCCATACACGTCTGGAAGAGGACTGGCTTTAGGGACTCTCCGAAACTGACAGACTAAGCCCTGGTTTCTGCAGTGAAGGAGCAGGGTTGCACAGGTGTGCGGGCGGACGGACCGCCGAGTGTCCCGGATATATTTTTAGTCATTGTCCGTAGCCGTGCTCCTCCCATCGCCCACGTTAATCAGTTGTTCTTTTTGAGTGACTGGCGTTTTATTTGGAGCCGGTGACATCTTTGAAGTCAGTGTTACAGTTTTAAATTGCTGATATCAATATATATTACAGTCCAGAAAATGTTTACAAAATCACACACGAGAGTCAAATGAATGTGTAATGCAATTAACCATGTTTCGCCGCCTCATTTATCAGGCTTCAATTACATTCTTTAATCTTAGAGAAAATAAGTTTGCATACAATATGACATGATCTTATTAAAAAGCTGATAAAGGATATTGAATACTCGCACAAACGTAAGCGCATCTCTTATTGAATATGCCAAAAATTATTTCCCTACGCTCAGCAGCCTCAGTAGACCAGAATGCAATGCAGCCCAGGGCACGCCGTGTGTAGCGTGGAAGCTGAGGTTCTCTCTTCTGTGAAAGCTACGCGACGACCAATTTAAATACCAGCAGAAGTGGCAGATCGAGGGGAAAGTTGATCAAACAAAAGAGCAGTTTAGAATCTTAGTTAATAACCGTTGGGAGCGTATTCAGCATCGAAGACCGACGATAACAGGGTGATTAAAGGATGTGAGGGGCGAACAAATAAAATGATCTGACTTAGCTGGTCTGAATTATTGGACCCAGCTCAGAACTCGATAATCCTCTTTGATCCCCTGGGGGACAAAGCTGTCTTTTTACTTGCAGCTGCGATCGTGAAAGTCAGAGGTCACAGTTCACGGATCGGGGTCAGCTACAGAGCAGAATCTCCGGAGCGGGCCCGGATTTATTGTTTTTGCTCAAGGACACTACAGAAAGGTGGAGAGCGGAGCACTCGCCGCTGCCAGCTGCTCCTCTCAGAAATCATCCGGTGTCAGTTAGCATACACTCCTGGTGCAGCCAAATTAAAGCGACTGTGTTATTTATGAACCTGCCCTCGGGCTGTTTCATTTGTTCTGCAGGTGCCCAGCCAATAGTTATCACTCACATCTCCCATCATAACAAATCATAACATATATATTTTTTCCTGTGATCAATTTCCCAAGTCTTGTAATGAAAAACAATCGACTGCTCTGGTGGAGTTCGCTACCATCCCTACACTAATTAACTTCTGGGCAGGTTCATTTCCAAAACTTGATGTATGATAATACATTATTGATTAGCAGACAGAGACAGATTTGCACCATAAATAACAGAGTATATCATCAATGGCTGCTCAGCACTGTAACTCAGTTACAGTGAAGGTGAGTTCCTGGAAATGTCAGGAGCTACTGTGCATTTCTGTAATGAAAGTGTTGGAGTTGGACAGCAACACGAGGCCGGACAACCGGGCTGATTGTTTGGTCAGAAAAATACAAAACATAACGGATTATGCAAAGCCTGTTTTGGGACGTTCCCAAAAGTATCTAAAAATCAGGTGATGTTCTATCAATTGACCTTGTCACTCGTGACATCTTTAATTTATGTTTAATTGGTTTAAAAAGGAGCGAAACTGGAATGGAATAAGCAGTTTCACCAGCCTTTACTGTGTCACCACTACAATGTGTAGTTCAGAAATGAAAAGAACAACAGTGCAGTATTATTATTTAAGATGCAAATAATTTTCAAATTTGAAAGTAATTAAGTCTGCAGCAATTATAATACTGTTAAGCAGGAAGAGAAGAAATATAATATCAATACAAAAGCAAAAAAAAAAAAAAAGTTTATTAGATCAAATAATTCAGAACAATTCAGAATCACAACCATGTTAATAAAGTACAATGTATATTTATGTAGAAATAAAAATTATGTCCTAACAAATCATGTATCTACTTGTTTAGCGATGTTATTAAATGTTTTCATTAGTTTAAAATATGAAAAATTAAATTATTAAAATTGAAAAATGCTGAGGAGCCGTCTCTGTGTGAGCTGCAGCCCTCTGGGACTGAAACTGTGCAAATTTCTGATGCTTGGGAATTTAAATATAGACTTCAACTTTCATTTCCAACTTGCCCTCAAAGCTTTTTAATTTTAGAAGCTTTAATATCACATAAAACTTATTAGAGTTGATGGACTCCAAAGTCTCCAAAGAGCCTCAGCGTACCATGAGTACATGCATTTTTAACATGGCAGGTCCCACTGGGAATCGAACCCCAAACCCCTGGCAGAGAACCTAAGTGAATCCCTGACTGTTTTGTTCTATCAACACAATAAATGAGATTATCATTCAACCTACATTTTCCTGCTTATCTTCTTCTGCTACTGCGTTGGGTTACTCATTAATTTAGGATCTTTTTTATCAAAGTTAAATGCACTGATACACTCTTTAGCCGTTTTGCCCAGTGATGCAGCTAAAAGCCTGAAAGGTTGCAAGAGTAGAAACACTTCAACCTTTACAAACAACCCCAGGACTCAGTGATTTAGGAAACTTGAAGGTCACAGGTTGAGTCCCTTTGACGAGAACTGATGCTGCGTCCGTCAGCAGCCCTGTGGTCTGTCAAAGCGACACATGCACTCCCTTTTTCAATGGGATTCAAACGTTGCTAAATGCACAGCAGTTAGGAACAGAACTGGATTATCAACCGGGTAAAGCAAGCAACTGCCTCAGGACCTCCAAACTCCAGGGGCCCCAGAGGCTTTACACTCAGTGAACCTCGACTGGTTTTTATGGTTACGTCTTTGGGAATATGAAACACAATAAAGCATAATATCAGCTACAAGTGCCTTAAAAGAATGAATAGTTCAGCATTTTGCTCATTCACTTTCTTTCCAAGAGTAGGACAAGAAGGACACTATCAGTCTCATGTCTGGAGCTGGAACCAGAGGGCAGCTGGCCTGGCTTAGCATAAAGACTGGAATCGGGGGAGAAGTTATAATGGTAATATGTCTACCGTACATGCAACAACTATTCAATGGTAAACTTGTCATCACAGTGACGTTGCCAGGTTTGATACCAACGTGCCTGTGCTGACCCTCGCCGACCACATGACAGGCTGCACTATATGCTAGATGCCGTACAAGTGCTGCGTGAATAGGTAAACTGTTGGTTGCCAAGAATTGGTTCCAGCATGGAAGTCCCCCTAAATCACAAACTGCCATGTATTGATTTCTGCTTGCGTAAGGAATAAAAAGACAAGATATAACTTGTTAGTAACTGAGAAGTTTGTGGCTGTATGTTTGCACTGTTTCCCGCTGCCTCCAGTCCTTATGCTAAACTGGGCTCCATAGATAGCTAGATCCACAGTGAATGCAGAAATGAGAGTAGAATCAATCTTTTCATCTAACTTGTAGAGAGAAAGCCTATTTCCCAAATAGTTGTACATTACTAATGATTGTGTTGTACCACACAGCAAACCACGCAGCCAGGTAGCGTTTGCAGAGAAAACTGTACACAGCAGTGGGAGGAACAGGGGTTGATAGCGGCCCAGCAGCTAATTTTTGCTCCGGATCCTCAGCAAGTTATCCTGGCCATGGAAAGGGGGAAGGATCACTTTTTGGTAGATTTGAATGAAATTTTTCCATAGATTTCCATGATGAATTTAAAGAAAATGTTTACTGATCAAATGTGCACACATACGTGCGCTCAAATCCCCTACCGGACACTGACGGTGATTCATGTGAGCCTATGTGGAATTTTTTGGGAGAAAAAAGGCAGACTTTGAACAGAAAACAACTGAGTTTGCAGCGTGTCGGAAATGTTGGCAAGACACAGCCGCCAGGAGCAGAAAATACGGGCCAACACGACCCACCGCAGCAGCCGCAAACAGAAGTGTTTACCTGATAATCTGCACTGCAAATAATCCAGTAAAATCTTTTCCGAACCGACCAAAATGCTTTGAGAATCAGACTGAGGGAGTTTGACTTTTTGCCCTGAGAATGGGAAAATGTGACGGTTTTTTTGCTGTGGTTTCTGGTGTTATTGGAACAGTGGAGTGTGTGACGCAGCCCAGTCATCTGAGTATCAGACCTTCATTTGTAGTAATGAGCGAGTGTTTGCTGGGCGAGCCAGTCAGCCTATCTGTTAGTGCCAGGGAAGTGAGCAGAGCTTTGCTTCCCTGAGTGTTACTAAATGCCAGGATGAGATCAATTAAGGATTCAGGTCTTCAGAGGCTTTAGGAACATAATGAGGAACACTTAAGGCTAATGATTGGAGCATTGCATTAGCCTTGCTCTCGCTTTTCTCTCTTCTTGCTGTGTGCATATTGGACACCGGCACAGGACAACTCAGCTGTTTTTTTTTTTTCTTCTTCTTTGCTGCCTCAGCGTTGGCTACGGGTCTCCACGGTAGCCACAGCCAACATTGATCTGAATTAATTAGAGCAAATCCAAACTTTGATCATGGAAACCCAGAGAAAAAGACGTTTAGGGGGAAGATTATCAACAAAAGCAGATGGAAAAGCCTTGGATGCCATTCGACTATGTTGGCGATTGTGTACCGGTTACAACCATCGATTGTGAAGCACTTGCATCCACAGTGGCCCCATCCCAGTGAAAGTACCGTGGATGCCTCCTGAGTTAAAAAGCGTGTTTGACGCTCCACTTATTTTACTAGTCATGGGAAGTACTATTCAGTGTGTGAAAACCAACAAATCCTCCAGATTAAAAGACAAACTATGGTGTTTGTCCTTCTATTCAATTCAATTCAATTTTATTTATATAGCATCCAAATCATAACAGAGTTTATCTCAGGGCACTTTTCATACAGAGCAGGTCTAGACTGGACTCTTTGTAGTTAGACCCAATGTTCCCTGATGAGAAAGAACTTGGCGACAGCGGCAAAGAAAAACTCGCTTTTGACAGGTAGAAACCTTGAGGGGGCGGCGTCTGCCTCAATCGGCTGGGTTGAGAGAGAAAGGGAGGGGGGCAAGGACATACAGAAGAGCCTCTATATGTCTTTGTCCTCTAGAAGGACTTTAAAAAGTGCGTCTATATGTCTTTGTCCTCTAGAAGGACATAAAGAAGCACGTTCTGATCTGACGCCCCTGTCATTGGCAGGATGACATAATCTTTCAGTACCCTCCAAAACTGTTACAAATCACTGTTGAAAAATGGATCCGTTTTATGATGGGACGACAATGTTTTTAAGGTTTTGTTAGGCTTGGGCACAACAACAACTTGGTTGTCAGATCATGGTTTGGTTTGGGTTGTGGTTAAAAGTGCTTTGTTAAGGTTGGGTAAAACATTGTGGTTTGGGTTGAAATGACTGCTCCACCTTCGTCGTTATGGTTAAAATAATACAGACGTGATTGGAGTTAGGGAACCATCGTAGGTCGTAGTTAAAGAAAACAAAACAAAAAACAACACGATATTGAAGCTCAGCTGGGAACAGGAAACAAACAGTGGTCTTCCATGTTAAAGCCTGGTGTTTTGTTGACCCATCCATCCATCCCCGACCTCCCCACTATGTGGACTTATGACACTAGCAAAAGAGTAAGTAAGGTGACATAGTTATAGAGCAATGTCACCTTACGTACTCTTTTGCTCCTGTCATAATTTCTAATAATTTCTAGGCCACTTGTAAGTTTGTATGCCGTTTTGGGGCATTTGCTGAAAACACTGATGTTGTTGTTCTTTTTGGGGGGACTGTCTTGTGACAGCAGTTGTACAATGTGACTCCGGAGGAGCTTCGTCACGTCTGAGAAAATAACCCCGACGGTGTTACAGCGACGTCATCAGATTATCCGTCTTTAATGTTGGGATGTGGAGTTTGAAAGACGTCTTGATTTACCAGGTTGTCAGGGTCTAATGAAGTTGCAGCAATTATTTTTATAATTGATTAATCTGACAATGATTTTAAGGACCTAGACCTTTGTCATGGTACATATTCCAGCTCGTCAAACACCTGTGCAACAAGCTACAGAATCAGTGGCTTCATTCCATTAGTTGTTAAAGGACCAGGACCCTGCCGTTGTGCATGCTGCCTCAGCGGGGTATAGCTCACTGGAACCTAAAGGGCCATCGTTACTGTTATTGGCTCCACCTGTGCTTTACCTGTTAGGACAAGTCAAAGAGTCTGCCATAGAAAAAGGTGTTTTGGCTCGTTCCAGCTGCTGTGCTGTACCTTTGTTTGTGGTAGCTGCCGGGGTGTGGAAGCTGTCGCACGTCTGCGCCTGGACCCGCATAGGCCGCGGAAAAGACCTTTCACAGTGAGCCACAGCTGGAGAGGTTTTCACTCACCGTGAGAAATCAAGTGAAATGACAAACAATGAGACAGTGCAGACCTTTTTTTAAATGTTTCACTGTGTGTGCTATGTTATGCTTCACGCTGTCCCGTACTGTGGTTGTTTTTGGGCGGTGAGTTTTGGACCTCCAGAGACATTAGTACTTAACTGCAGGAGCTTTTGTTTCTGTTTTTCCCCTGTAACACAAGGTACCAACAGCAGAGTCAGTCAGAGATGGAAGAGGAAGATTCTTGTAACTGGTTTATTCATGGTAACAGAATATCAGTGCATTATCAGTGTGAACTGTTTGCAATGAAATGAAGACAGACATTTGCCTCTATGGCCCCCTGAACAGGATGATGCTGAAATGCATCTTCTCTTTTGAATCCTTTTTTAAAACGTGTCAGCTTTGCCTATAATTTTGACTCACACATGAAAGGAAAAATGTAGCAGCAGGCAGGAAGAGATAGCCAGGTAGTACAACAATCACATCATCACCATCACCAGATTAGGCGCTAATGATTTCATGTAAACACCAACATGCTTAGCAGTAAACTTTTACATTAAGAGGCCAAAGTTGTTTTCTTTTTTGGTTTTAGTGGATAATTTTACGTGTGTGTGTGTGTGTGTGTGTGGGGTTGTGTACTGCGCTCAACGGGCTCCCCAATCCAAATGAACTTTGACCCGTGACAGTGCTCCAGCTTGAGAGAGCGAGAGTGGGACTGACGTCTTGTCTGTGAAGTGTCGTTTGAATCCCAGTTCATGTAACTGCTTGGTGAGAGAATTCACATGGCGGGGGGGGACGCTGACAGGTATGGGGGGTAATATGATAAAGAGGTTCATTATTTTTAACTCATCAATTCTTAAAACCCCTCCCGATTTTACTTTATTTTATTTTTTCTGTCCTCCCCTCCTGCCTGCTTCCGCCCAGTTTGCCATGTTCAAGCTCAAGGTCCACCAGTGTGTGTCCAACTCCCCGCTTCTAAATTTCACGGTGTCAGTGTAATGCAGCCTGAAGAGGTGTCCCCACGCTTCGCGTCTGGGGGAAATTAGCTTTGTGTCGAGGGCACGCTGGTGTAATCCCAATCTGTGACTAATCTGATTCAACCATCATCAGCCCAGCAGAGTGTTTGTTCAATGCTAATTTGAGAGCAATTTCACACGGGTCTTATGCTTTATTGTATCATCTCTTCAGCGAGAGCTGTGTTCAAACAACAGAATTTTTTTTTTTTTTTTTTTGCGAGAGCTTGATCCTATCGCACTCACACTTGTCGTGGTTGTAAAGAGGATTTATCTGGGATTTGTCACGTCGCAGTGGGAATTATTGGCGCTGAGATAATCTCTGATCCACCTAATTTGCCGTCACAGAGAAAAGAATCGGATGAAGTGTGAGGGACCTCCAAAAAAAAACAAAAAACTGACGTCTTCTTATTGATTGGCGTCGACTCTGAACGTGTGAGCTCTGCAGTTTTGGGAGACGCAGTCGGGGTCCACTCTCTGATCACTGATGGTTTAGCGATGGCGCTTTTCTCCAGGTCGTCCACGCCGAATCTCTGGTGGCACGTGAGGTTGTAATCTCTGATAAACTACTGAGAGCCGCTGATCATTATCAACGACGGACTTCAGTTCCCTCGCTCTCATCCCCCACCCACGTGACCCCGGGAGCATTTCAACAAGAGAGCAGTTAGTGTGAAATGTTCAAACAGAAAATGATCAACACGGGGTAATCGTCTTGATTCAATCTCCGTGGTCACTCTAATCTCAGATCAGTTTCACAGGTAACACAATAACGCTCTGCACGCGCTCAATAGATGGGATTTATACAAGGATGAGTCAGACAGAGCAGTACCTGTGTGCCGTTTGTGTAGTCAAGTGTTTGTTGTGCTTCTCGTAGCAGCTTCATATCAAACTGACTGACTGATCGGTGTTTTCAGGTGAAGTCCGTGCTCTTCTAGGATGTAAACGTTTGATGACATGTTCAATGTTCAAAGTAAGAAAGTGGCTTGAAGCTGTGACTACTACAGGATCCTTAATGAACTGAAACACTGAGAAATGTAATGGAAGTGTTCGAATGAGGCCGGTTTCTGTTAGAACATCTCCACCTCTGATCAGACATGTCAGGATGAGGTCCAGGGGCCTGCAGGAGGCCCGGAGGAGCCTCCAGGAAAATTGCTTTATTTCACTGTGTTTTTAATTCAGCAGAAAGGATCCCATTTAGAGAGTGTGTGTGTGTGTGTGTCTGTGTGTGAATGAGTGAAAGCCTTTGGTCCCACTATCGCTCCTGCTTTCTGTTCAGCCACGGTCCAGACAGTTGTTTAATTTACAGCTTCATAAACTTTAAACGATAGAATTTTTTTTTTCTTTCGCAATTCTGATAATTCATCATTGGGCAGTATTTTTCCAGAATAGCTAGTCGATGATATTTTGGAATTAGATCATTCAGCGCTTTCCCTACTGATGAAAAGACTCAGTAGTTTTGGCCTTTTCCAAATTGCTGCTCACGTCTGAATTCTGAGTAAAGATTTAACTGAGGGCTGCCGGACGTAGAGTGGTGCCAAATTGGCCTCTGAAACCTTTAATTTGGCTCAGAAGATGATAAAAGAGCTTTCAGAAGTTTCTACGTCTGCTATCAATCTCCTGCATTTATGGGAAACATTGTCCATCCATGTGGGCAACCAGTAACCGATAAATAAACGGATTTGATAAAATACAAAGCATGTTATCGATCATACTGAGTAACGTTGCTTTTAAACTGAGGGAACACGTCAAAAGGTGTCGAAACTGGGGTGTGTTTTGTAGAAAAGTGAACATTATTTAGACATTTGTGATATTTGTAGTTTTCGGCTGCTAGTGGGCAAACTTGTGTCTGCATGTTTGCATCTCCATACAATCCAATCATGTGTAATCCAGTCAAGTGTGTTTATTAGGTGTAAATTTCGGCCACTCACGATGTTAAACACATCCCAGAACATTATGGAGGGGCAGTAATAATCACGTTTCCGATGTATTTCATACATACGGGATGCTGTTGGAAAAAGAGAACCGATTCTGACCTTTTTGTAGGTAGAGCTGGAGGGTTTCAAAACCTGTGCAGATTTTGCTTTTTGTTCCAAGTCTTAAAGTGTGAGGGGGGGGGGGGGTAATATTAGGTTTTTATTTTAGAGGAGTGACAACATAAAGTGCAGCGCTGGCCTGCAGACACATGACCTTCTGCCACCACAACAAGGACAGCCTGGAGGAAATCTGCTGATGAAAGACAGGAGTCTCCACAAAATGCACTGTAGACTCTGCATTACAAATCTGAGCATATTTTCCACATTATGTTAGATATTATCATTATCACTGATGTGCTTATTTTAATGATTAAGAGGCAGTAGGAAAAAATCGGCACACGTGACATTTCGAATTAGTATCTCGCTAATCAAACCTAATTATCTTTAACGTTGAAAAGAGAACGTAGGACGTAAGTTTGAGTAGCAGCAGCTTCCCTGTTTTGCTGACAAGCAGAAAGGCAGGAATTACAAACCCAGTCAGAAACCTGGTGGTCCCTCCGCTCACTGTACCTGAGCCTTTGTCCTACCAGATCAATCTGGCATCGCTCTGTCTGAGTGGTTTGACCTCTGACCTTCAACCACTGTTGGGACTGTTTGTCAGCCGTCTTTGTGACGTTTTCAGATCTTTCATCATTTCTCTTTGGATTTTGCTGAATCTTGAATGTACACACTGGTAACTGCTAAACCTCCATTTAAAACAGGACATTTTTTTTAAAATGTGAAACTTTAATGGACATGAATTGTGAACAGGCTTCGTCTGGTCTGCCATCATCCAGGGTCAACGTTTTTGCTCAAGTGTGACACTTCAGACACCTCTGGCTTGATTTTGATACAAGTTTGACACGTGTTGGCTCTGTGCACTGGCATTTAAAAAATTACAGGCTCACCAAATGGGAGGTTCGCAACTAAAGGTCAATATCCAGACTTTGAAAGGCCACAAATGTTACACACCCTTAATATATCTTGGTCCTGACTGGCCTAAAGCGTGCCTCGATCATGTTCATTTGTTCCAAATTAAAAAAAAAGGAGACTCACACTGAATCATGAGATATCAGACTGAGTCAAACACTGCAAGATTATTTGTCATTTAGTCCCTCAAACTGTGTCTGCCCCTTCTCCATGACTTATCGTGGGCTGAGCATGGATTTTAGACCCGGATTCATCCACTCAAACTGATGCAAGTTCTGTCAGTGTAAGATGCCTCAACAATGGAAAAGCCACACCGCTGCCATTAGGTGACAGTCGTAAACTTTCACCCGATGAAGGTTGCTTACACCAAAATGTCTCATGAAATGAATCAACTGTTGCAAGATTTAAGGTTATTTATTATTATTATTATTATTCAAATTTTGGAAAATGAAATGTTTCAGCTTTCAAAGAGGCATTCTTCAATGGTGTATCAGAAAACTAAATCCTTAAAACCAGTGAGAGGAACTATGCTAAAAAGAAAAAAAGGCATTTAGAGATATTTAGCGTACTACAATTAAAGAAAAGCTAAGGGGCTAACGTAACAACATGTAACCATCACGTAACATTCATCAAAAGCCATGACAGCGTTTATAATGTGATGTTCACTTGAACTTTTCAGTCTGATGATCAACATCATCAGTCATGGTGGTTCTAATATAATCTTCTGTGTTATGATTTATGATCATTACAACATCATCAGCATCGCTGTCATTTAACAGCAGAGACAGAGTGAGAGAGCAGAGCCTCGTCTGTCAGCCGTGGACACCGTTCATTAAAACATATGTTGTGATTTACGTAAAAATCAAATATATTATCAGGGAATAATTATTTTAATGTGGTCATTTTTCTTCTAAAGACACTTCAAACGATTTTCAGAAGTCACATAAAGAGTAATTCAACACGGCTCTGAAAACGGCCGCCTGCTGCGGCCGGCACCAACGCCATGAGGGCGGTTAGAGTGAACCGGAACAGTGAACGGGGCAAGGGGTCCGACAAACCAGGAGCTGAAACCTGCTTTAAGGCTCCATAATGCCAGCGGGAGCTGCAGACTCAGCTGACAACTCCCTTTAGGTTCATCACTACCAGAAACGTCTTTACCATTTTCAAATTGTTTTGGCATTGTCATGTAGCTGCCATTATAGCCACTTTAAAGATTTCAACGTAGTCTGACCTGCCCGGGTTAAAAAAAAAAAAAAAAGTCTGTTAGCTCTGGTTTGGTCAGGTTACTTTGATGAACACAGCAGCCTGATGCTGGACAGGGGGTTTATGAGAGAGACTCAAACAGGAAATGTGCTGTAAAACCAAAACAGTGAGTTGAAAAGGGGAAAATTAAACTCTATGGAGCGGCAGAGTTAGTGAGTTAGTCTCTCTTTGTCACGTTACACGTAGTCAGTTGATCCACTAACATAAAAAGGACTGATTAGTGCAAACGTGGATAATCTGTATTCCTGAAAGGAGAGTTCAAGTTATTATCGTAGCATCGTCCTTGCTAGTTTTCTTGAACATCATCATTATCGTTCATCGGCCATTTAACCCCACGAGGGCCTTATTTATGTTATTTAATCTAATCTTAACTTACTCCAGCAGCATTATCGATGTCCACACTTGTGATTATTACAGCGTCATTATGAGTCTGACGATTTACGATCGTTTACAACTTCAGCGTTGCTGTCGTCACCCTTTAATACCGCAGACAGATGGCGACTGCATGGCTGGGTCCATCATGGGTAGCTGCTTTTGGCTGTGTGTGTGTGTGTGTGTCCGTGTCTGTTGAGAAGGTCATGTGACTCTGCAGGCAACTCGGCCAGTGACCTGACAGACGGGGTGACCTGAGCCGCTCGTCGCAGCCAAACCTCATTTACTGTTTTCCTTCGCATCCTCTTCCCTCCTCTCCTCCTCTTCCTCTCCTGCACCCCCTCCTCTCTCTCACACAAACACACACACCCATATCATCCTCCTTCATCCTCCTCGCGGTGCCTCCTTGGTGCCCTGCATGATTTGTTTTCCAATATTTTTCACTGATGAGGTCGAGTTGGTCGGAAGGTCGGCGTGTGTGTGTTTGTGTGGCATGTGCATGTGACTAGACAATAGTGTGTGTGTGTGTGTGTGTGTGTGTGTGTGTGTGTGTGTGTATGTGTGTGCATGCATATGCGTGAATGCATGTGATATGTTGTCTATCATTGTGTGTCCATGTGGAAGGTTTTGCAGCAGAGTGAGTATATGTGCAGTCTTGTACACAAGTTTGTGCGTAGCTGCTTTCGTGTGTTCATTGACTTCGGTATCGGGCTTGTGCACATGAATATATCATGAGACAACAACTAACAAGGGATTTGTCCCTTTTTTATTTTGTTTTCCGAACACGGCCCCTCCATAATTCCCATTTTCGCCCGGCGGACCGTGATTCTGATCAGCAGTTTCCTGATAAAGCGACAGCGCCGAGTGCATTACGTGTTTATGAATTGCTAATGGCGCCATTCATCATGCAGCACGTCACAATTTACCATAGTGAAAGTCACGGTTAGCAGTTTTACATTTAGAAGGTGAATATTTAAGCGCAATCGACTGTATCTTCTGTCATTTGATTTTATGAGATTAATGCTGCGACGTCGCTTCCCTCCCCCGCACTCATCAGGAAGTTCGACTGGTGGCTGAATAATCGTCATTCTGACTTTTACCACTTCAAACTCTCCGTGTTGCTCTTACAGGCATGTTTGGAGAATTTTTTAGCCTTTAACTTGGGGATGAGAAAGGTCAGACGCTGGTTTTGGCCACTCCATTAAGTTTCTGAACTTAAGTCAAGAAACTCAAGCAAACGGGGAAAAAGAAACGTCAGATCCAGTTCATGTTGTCACAATCTGTAACCCGGACTTAGCTTCCTCCGGAAATGATTTTGTCTGCTTTCAATCATTGATACGATGAGCTGAGAGGACGTCCTGATGGCTGAGACTAACTGCTGCTTGACTGGAGGTCTGAGTGCTGCAAAGTGAAAATATTCCAGCACCAAAATGAATTATTCCTCATGAACACAGTCTATGACTTGTCCTCACTCTGTGAAAGTTTGGCTCTGCCAGAACCAAAATAAAACATGCATGTCTGGAAAAAATCCCCATTAGGCTTTGAATGAATTTTTCATCTCTTGATTTTCCCTTCCAATTTCTTTTTAGGTTTCTTTTGAGATTTGCAGAAAGCTTTCCTCAAACCGCATGGCAGTAAATTCTCTGGCCACATGTTCCGACACTGGGGCTATGATATCTATATTATGTTTCCATGATGGCACCATCCCATACATCCCATATAAATGCACAAGACAGCCAGAATATTTCGTCATTCTCCAAAATTCAGCCTGACATTTTTGAGATGGATGGAAAATTTGATATCTTCACTTCACATTCTAAAACGAAGTGAATCCAGCAGAGCTGAAGAGTTTAACAGATGTGGGAAAAAAACGTCTCATCTAGACTTAATTTGTACAAAAGTTTGGTAGGCATATTTCATGTTGTTGTATTTCATCTCAAATTTGATTCATTTTTGAATGTTCTTGGTTTTTTTTGTTTTATAATGTCTCATATGTAATTTATCGGACTTTTGTGATATCGGGATATAATAAACCTTGACTTGAGTTGACATTCGGGTGCTAATTGAAGACGGTACTAATTGAGAAAAGACACCAAAAATCCTAAAGTAAATTGGCTGTTCTTCTTAGCACCAGTTAGCAGTCAGCAACAAAATAATGGACAAGTGTTTCTAAAGAGGGAACACACAAATATTAAAACAAAAGAAACTTTTCAAACAGTACGGCCATTTTCACGGTAGATAACGAATGGGAGTAACTACTTAGTTTTCCCAGCAGCTGTCATGTCTTATTTTCCACTTCTGATCGCCATAATTAGCTCGACGACTAAAATTGTAAAAAGGCTTTTGAGGCCTTCCTGTGTCCTGTTGGTTAACAAAGCTCATCGTGAAGCCGTAGTCAAATGAAATGGGTCAGTACAGCAGCTTATTTATAGCCCAGATCACACTGCTGTCCGCGCTCTTTCTCCAGGCGCAGCGGGAAATGATGCAATCAAATACAAACCGCACCACAAGTGGCTGCTGTGCGGTTGTACTGTAAGGCCACGGGTCAGTTCAGTCCTCGCTCAGAAGGAAGCCGCTGTCAGTTCACTTTCCAATCTAACTCCAGCAGCAAAGCATTTCATTTCAAATCCAAAGACTTGTCGGTTTGAAATTGGCTCTACAGCCAGTAACACAGAACCTGAAAGCAACATCAGTAACTTATAATCAGCTGTTGCACGTGAATAAACGAATGGTTGAGACATTGAGTCCTAAAACTGGGAAATGACATGTTTTGGTTTAGTGCTAAGATCACTTAAAGAATTAATCAATTTAATGCACAAAAATTAAATTACACTAAACTAAATGTTTATTTTTTTCATAAAATAAATATCCAATGTGGTGAACTGAGGGGTAAAGAGCATGATAGTGAGATTAGCTCTGTGTGTGTGTGTGTGTGTGTGTGTGTGTGTGTGTGTGTGTGTGTGTGTGTGTGTGTCTGTGAGATCTTGTACTTCTATTTTATGAGGACCTGTTCAGGTTTTAGACCAATGATAGTGAGGTTAGCTGTGTGTGTGTGTGTGTGTGTGTGTGTGTGTGTGCGTGTGTGTGTGTGTGTCTGTGAGATCTTGTACTTCTATTTTATGAGGACCTGTTCAGGTTTTAGACCTTGAGAGGACATTTTGGAAAGATGAGACAATAAAATCAGGACATTCTTGTGTCCATTCTTTTTTGGAAATTCAAGACAGTTTATGGAAAGCTTTTGATTGGAAAGTCAACTCGTGTTTTAAATTAAAGGAAAAGTTTGGAAAGTCAGGACAATTTTGGAGAGTTGGGACATTTTAGAAAGTCAGGACATTTAGAAATGGAGAGTTTCTTTTTTTGAGTTAGGGCATTTTTGCCAAGCTAAGATATTTTTGGAAATAGGGACGTTTTTTGGAAAGCCAGGACATTTCTAGAAAGTGAAGACAGTTTTTTTTGAAGTGAGGACATGTTTTTGGAACGTGAAAATATTTTTGGGAAAATGATGAGTTTTTGGGTTTAGGGTTGAGGCTTAAAGTTAGGGAATGAATTATGTCAATGCGGGTCCTCACAAGTACAGTGCAAACAGGCAATTATGTCCAGTTGGTCCTCACAAGTACAGTGCAAACATGTCCACGGGTGCGTACGACAGCTAGTGAGCAGCCCAGTGATTCACTATTCTTCGTACACTGACGGCAGGTAATGAACACAGTCCGTCTTCAGTTCATTAAGTCCCAGGAACACAAGTCAAATGGACCCTGTTGTGTATCGAGCTAACATCGACACTTACTGTATACAACAAGTCAAACATATTCTACAGCTGTGGTATGTCAGTTGCCACGCCGATCGCCGTGGCATCTGGGAGCCAATAAGAGAGTGTTCATCTTTCTTTTATTCATTCTTATGTATGTAGTGTCATTTTCCTTTTTTTTTTTTACTTTGGTTCAATCCGTCAGCTGTGTTCATAGTGTGTGTGTGTGTGTGTGTGTGTGTGTGTGTGTGTGTGTGTGTGTGCGCGTGCGTGTCGCAGTGTTATTGACTGTTAGTGCTGGAGTCATTGTATGTCTCTGGGCTATGTGACGTACCCGGGGCTTTGACATTATGCAGAGAGCATCTAATGAGCATGATGGGCTTAATAAGGTAAAGAAGTCAACTGTGGAAATACCGCGGCCTTATTGTAAAATCAATGTGGCACTCGGCAGGACACGGTGCTGGTTAAGTGAATTGGAGCATTACTTTGAATAACTACCTTTAGGAAAGGACGTGTGCGTTATAACCACTAATGCATTAAACTCCACTCAGCATGGACTGTAAAAGTCCACTTTTAATTATTCAGTTTTTAATCAAATTAGATCAAACTAAATATAATTACCAGTAAATGAGGATAAATTCATCTTACTTGAAGCCCTGTCGTGGACAGGTCCTGTCTTTTGCCAAGCGCACGCTGGAATAACCTCCAGCAGCAAAGCCGTACAAACAATGAATGAATGACAATGGCATTCAAGGATCGATACCTACACAAGATACTAATCTTTCAGTTCTGACGTACGGCAGTTCATACACACCCCACGAGTGCATTTAAATCTCTCGTCCTGTAGTAACGTTATACGTTATTAATTATTTTCTTTTGTTTAGTAGTACGTCAAGATTTCAGTCACAAAAAATGAGTCAAGAATACATCAGAAATAATTCGATTTTAAATACATCAAATTAAGGCAGAAATACTTTATGCTCTTTTGAAATACATAGATTTAATTCTGACTTCAACACAGAGTAGAAACTGGGAGTTGCAGACATAAAATGAGAACTAAACGGGACAGGCTTTTACCGTGTATTTTTAGCCCTTAAATTTTCTCCTCCAGTTTACATAACTGAATCTATTTGGTCAAGGTTAGGGGAAGATCATGTCTGGGGAAAAGAACACTGACTCTTATGGAGGATGGGAGGCAAATGCTGCTCTCTAGTGTCAAAGTCACTCGCTTTGCACATCCATCCGTCCACCTTTGCCTTCTGTGTGTGACGTTTGGCTGCGTTACAAGGACAACGTTGTTTTTCTTCTTCATCGCTGTCATTTGAATGTAATTTATCATCATCTGAAACGGGACGTTGGAGTGGAATATTAGACAGTAAGGGATCAGTGTAAAGCAGCGGTCTCTCAATGGGAGAGATAAGCAGTTTGATTTGATAAGATGGGTAGTGTGATGACCGTATTTAGCGCCGCTTCACGTCACCAGTGACATTCTGGTTTCCAGCAGTTCCACTGCATATTTCATGGCACCTTTTTTAATGGAAATCCACGTCATTTAAAGGAATTTTAATGAGCAGCCGATGCTGTTGTTTTCTGGAGAAGACAGTATCTTCTCCGTATAGTGCTTCCTGCTTTATATGGCCGGTCTACTGTCAGGCTACTGTGATCTTTGACCCCTGCCTCTTTTTACTGGTGGGTGCTTGTATCACTGCCAGGCTACCGTTGCAGACGATAAATTGCCTCGGACGTGAGACTCAACATCTCACACAAAAAATGTTGATGTATTTTGACCACAATTTAATCTCGCATTCATGTTTCCGCCCGTCAAAAGTTCTCTTTCTCGTTACAATCCAGTCACAGTATTGTATACATCATCTCTCCCCCTTTGTACCTTTCTCTAACCAATTTTACGTTTCCTTCCTCCAGCTTGGCAGCGTCGAAAGAAGCTGCCGCAAGAAAAGCCGCCTCTCCGATGCCGCCCTCCGAGTTCCTGGACAAACTCATGGGCAAAGTTTCGGGCTACGACGCCAGAATCCGACCGAATTTTAAAGGTAGGAGTTGCCACCAAGACTCAGTTGGATAAGACAGGAATGTAGCCAAACACTATCCTGAAACGACCTGGTAATGTGTTGTCTCCACATTTTATTACCTTCTCTAAATGCCTTTTTGAAGGTAATAGCCAAGATTGTCACCAATAAAGGTTTGTATTAATTTGTTTTATCAAAAAGAAGAAGAAAAACATGTTTATACATAAATATTGCTAAAATTCCGTTGCTGTTTGTTTAACCTTATCAATGATTCTGGTTGTTCACAATCTGTCAATCTCTTTCATTTGCCCTTTGCAGTGTGGAACAAAGGTAATTCTGCCCTTTGCTCAACATGCTAAAGACAGAATTAGGCTATCTCAGGTGTTAGACCCCCAAATCCCATTCTCTCTGTCTTTACATAACCCTGTCCCTGCACTTTTAGCCCCAGTCAGACTGTAAATCAAAATATTAGTTATCATGGTGCTAGTTGGCTACATTCCTTGGTATCCACACAGTATCCTGAGTGCTTGTTTTGGTGGTCAAGGTAATGTGCCTGTCTCCCACGAGCGGGCTGCTAAATATGACCTCATGATGATGATGATGATGATAATGATAATGATGTTGGTGGTGATGATGATGATATAATATTTAGTGACCTCTCCCTGAATGGAAGCCCCCATAAAGACACATGTCAGAGGTTTCTAAATCAAACTTTCTCGCATTAGGAACACAGTCTGGACGTTGATACGTTTGTATGACATTGGAGAACTGCGGCAACCTGCCATATTCATTTAACTGTATAATATAACAAAAAAAAAAAAAAACCAATAACCTTAAAGCAATAGGAACAGGCAGAAATATCAATGCACAGAAACAAAACGGGAATTGGCCTGGGCTTGGTCTTGTAGTTTTCAACATTGACTGATATAAGTGATCAGTGGGCTCAAGTGTTAAATGTGAGCCTGGTTGCATGTTACATACTGCCAAAGCTGAGGCTTCCACAATGGACGTGAGTAATTTCGATTGCCGTACGTTTACTCCATCGGGTCATTTGTGTATTCTGAGTGTACAAAATATTAGTACCCTTGTGCTACGATGATACTGTGTATGATGGCATATGGTGATAAATGTGAAAATCCATTTGACCTATTACAGAATAGGCCTGCGTTTCCTTTTCATAAATGATAAAAAGAGGGTTGCAGGTATTGTATACTGCGATGACACTGCGACCCCGGACGTCTACCTTGACAACTTGTAAATCTGCAGCGTAAAGCTTATTTTCCTGTTCTAGTTATTTCAAGGGGCTCTGGATATGAACATTAGTTCAATCGCTAGGAAGAGGTACTTGTATTTGACCTCTTAGTTTTATCAAAAGCACAGCAGTGGCATCTGTGAGGTAATATTTGAGTTAAAAATGAGTTCCTTCAGGTGCAGCAGTGTACCGTAGTTTTTAGGTAGAATTGTAGATGAGATTCACGCTGGTTGGACGTGAACATAGAACCAAAGTGGTCTGATGCAAGTTTCCTCCAAAGCGCATCAGAAAAAATTACTCTCTTCCAAATTTTAGAATTGTGACATTTGTTTTGGCTAATTCGATTTTTTTTTTAGTTGATGATCCGCGATACACCTTTTCCTGTGCTTTCTTATTCAAAGATAAAACGTCGATACTCGGCTGGTCCGATTTTGACAAAAACCAAATAGCCAGCAGTGAGGGGCTACAAATCGCGGAGGCCTGACAGTAGCCCTGTGAACCTCCACCAGTGGAACTAATAAAACCTGGAGGGACATTCATCTTGTTACTGATTGGCCCAAGCGGTGCCTGCAGCATGTGTGGGCCGGGATGCCGTCTGCATAGTTGTCTGCAGCTCCCCTCCATCTCTGCAGCAGATTTAACAGGGGAAACTCAAAGGTGTCTTAATATTTTGTACACTGAACACACAGGTAAACAAAGTGCTGGAATGTGCAGCGCTGAAGCACAGCTCATCTTAATGAATGCTGCCATGGAATTTTTTTTTTTTTTAGCAGAGGCCATAATGGTATAACCCATTATATGGTGATCTTAGTAAGTGGGATATCTCAGCTCATGCAAGGTAGAACCGGGAGGGGTGGAGGGGTTTTACCGTGACTAAGTGTGTATTATTAAACCTGCCATGGCCGCAAAACAGCCGAAACCGCTCTTCTTTCCTGACCTGCCAAGAATTCGTCGGGATGTTTTGTGAGGCTTCGTCGTGAGTCAATTTATTGACACCATTTCTATTTTTTAAATTTGATTTTTTTTTTTTTCCCCTCAGCTCTGGTTGGCAACAATCCAGACTGATTTACTGAGTCTGGTGCTGCATTGACCTTTACAAATCAGGATTTAAACAGGACAAAGTGACAGTTATTTGAATTTACAGCTTTTATGTTGTTTTTTTTTCTGTTCTTCTAATGTGATGTAATGAAAGAAAAAAAAAGTTAAATGCAGATGAGAATTACTCTCTGGCAGCGTATTAGACAGAGAGAGAATAATAACAATCCCCCAGCTGATGTTAAACAGCTTTCAAAATTTCCACAATAACACAGAAGTATCTACCTCGATGACTTAAAAAATTATAAAGTTCTTAAATAAGAATTCTACAAACTCCAATTTTCTTTTGTGGCTAAAATTGTACTGACGGGTGATCTGTGATGAAGATACATAATCGGGGGTATTCGTGGAATATGCTCAGCTAACTGTGTCAGGGGCCACTGTTAGCAGACTGGGCGTGTTGTGAATTTCCAGACTCTGTCATGGCTGTCAGGTCGACAGACTGGCCAAAGCATGAGCTCTCCGACTTGTTCATTCATTCCTCATTCATGCAGTTTTTCTTTTTCTTTTTTTTTTTTTTTTTGTTGTGTGTCCCCAACCAGCTCCCACGTGAATCACAGTCATGAAATAAGCATCTTGACGGGTCTGCTCCTTAATAAAAGGAAAAAAAAAAAAGTGTACTTTTGTGCACAGCATGAGAGGGAGCCAGTCGCGCACAGGCAAAAGGAAAGCTTGCAATAGTGCAACAGTGCGGTTTATTAGTCGACCAATAACAATAATAATAATAACTACTGGATTGAGGGAAGGTGATGGCAAGATTTTAGGATTTAATTTAATGTAGATTTGTGTAGAATGATTCTTAAAATTAATGGTATGTTATGTAAAGTCAATCAATATTTATAAAAAATTAAAAGAATCCTCATTTGTGTAAGACCCACACACACGACCCCAAAAAAGGACCCCCTGGTGCCCTGGAACCCCAGTTTAGTAAAAGAATAAGCAGTTTGGTGAAAGAATAAGAATTGGAGACTGACGAGGAATTGTCAGTAACAATGATCATACATGTTGGGATATTGAACAAGTGAAGATGGAACGCCATGTTTGGACTGTTGTGGAAAACTTGAATACACCCCAATTTGTCTCTCTGGAAGGTGGTAATGCTGCAGCGTTGCAAAAATAGCAGAGGTTGATAAAGACGGGGTTTGCCCGTCATCACTGTTTGATCTCGTTAATTCAGAACAGACTGATAAGAAAATGAATGGTGATTCTAACACTAGTTAGCCAGTAATCTAATTACTGAGCAAGCTGACCCTCCAGCAAGCAAGCTTACAAGTTAGCGATTGAGCTAGGGACTATCTTGCTAACTAACTAGCTAACTAACCAGCTAGTGAGCTGCTAAACTAAACTGCTGGAGAGCAACATCATCTTGTTTAGTTTAAGATGTGCAAGCTTTTCCCAGAGTGCACTGTTTCTAACGCTGCAAAAAGAAACACGTTGACCGTCAACCGCCGTCTAACAACAAAGCTGTCGTGCTAGCTAGCCTGTCAAAGTTAAGAGACGTCATGAGCCACACTTTTCTGGAGAGAGGGAGAGTCTCACATCGAGAAGCCGAGAGCCGCTTGCTGGTAAGCTGGCTAGCTTTACTGCTAGGTAACACACACTCGTGCTGCTGAGTGAGCTCACAGGCTGCCCCGTTATCTAGCTAGTTCACAAGCTCGGCAGTAAACTTGTATAGGGCGTCTGCGCAACCGCGGGATTCTGAACAAACTAGGTGACGTCAACCTGTTTATGGACGTCTGCCATTCACTGCCACCAGTATGGATAATCACGGATCGTGGAAGGCTAGAATTGGGGGGGCGGGGTCACGTTGAATGCCGCGTTGGCCCCGTTCTAGACCCTGGAATGCTGGAAAGCTGAATTTCTAGAGCTCCCCTTGGAATGTTGGAACGTTTGGCGCTGTGGACGGTTAAGGGCACCGGAGCGTGGGCCGGAGTGCAGAAGGTTTAATGCAAGATGATTGCTCTTCTCTTCTGCCTACATAGTTTACACGCACCTCATCAAATTAGCACCAGTCTGGCTAATTTTGCCGTGCGGCAACAGTGGATGGAGGGCGGCGAGGGAAACGGCGGAGGGAAGAGATGAGACTTGCCCGAAGCTACGAATGTGCCAGCATGAGAGGAAATTACACTGATCATGACCGGGGGTCCGCTGTGTGGGCAAAAAGCTTCCGATTGATTTAGCAGGTTCCTCCATCGGGGAGAGAGGAGACCAAACACTCCTGACACATTTAGGACAAGCCATTTATAATCCATGAGTTCATCCGTTCTGCTTTCTCATTCTTTTATTAGTATTTTTTTCCCTCCCCTTTTCTCTTCCCTTCCTTGACTCCTTCCTTCCATCCTTCATTCATTAACTCAGTCATGATTTGATACCTCTCTTGATCCCTTACCCGCTCCTTTCTTGAATTTTACCATTGTTTTTTGGCTCAGTTTTCCCCAATTGTTCTGTAGCTCACACATTCCTGTCCCCTTTTTCATTCCGTCCTCCCTTTCTTCCCCTATTATTTATTCCTCTCTACTTTGTTTCATAGTCAGTCTTTCATTCTATTTCAGTGTTTGCCCCTGATTTCTTACTTTTTACTTTCCTTCATTGTCCCACAAATCTTTCCTAAAACATGATCTATGTAGTCATTAATTCTGACATCATTTCTTCCCACCTTTTTGTCTTTTCTCTCAATTTTCATTCGCCATGCACATTTCTTGTCCATTTTCACTCTTGCAGGGGTGAAAGACAAAGTCATTAAAACAGTGATCACCCCGTGCATCTCCTCCCCTTCCCTCTCATTTGACCCTCCCACAAATTCCACTGAACTGTTAAACAAATTGGGCACCTTTTGACGCAGATGACCAGGTGGACGGGCAACAGCTAAACTCAAAGAGCAGGGAGAGAGACTGTACAGTGTCTCGGCAGCGAGGACATATAGTCGAATGGCAACACCAGGCCTTTCTGATCTACTAGGCCTGGTAATGAATGGCCACATGGCAGTGTACAGATAAAAAAAGTGTGTGTGAGGTAGGGGCTTAGAGAGAGAACCATTGAGGGGAAGCTGTGCTTGTGTGTGTCGTGAGAGTGTTTGTGTGACTCCTCCTGTGTGTGTGTGTGTGTGTGTGTGTGTGTGTGTGTGTGTGTGTGTGTGTGTGTGTGTGTGTGTGTGTGTGTGCGCGCACTTGATGAATGGCACAGACTACAGCTGCGACTCCCCTCTCCCTCTCCGCCATAACCTTGTCCTTCCTCATCACTCAAACTGAGCGGCAGCGAGGACAACGGCTGTGAGCGAGATTCTGGTTTTAAGCTCAACCAGACCGGGCTGCTAGCGAGCCAGCTATCTCTCGCTGCCACTACTTAACCCCACCCCCACTTCCATCGCCATTTCCCCCTTGCGAGACAGGAATTAGTGCAAAGACCCTAAATGTGACAGCAACCTCGAACTCAGTGTGCGTCAGGGTTCTGTTGGCCTCCGTCAGCAGGTTTTCATCCTCAGCTCTCTTGAACTCCTCGCGTGTTTCGATACAATCCTCTTTATTTCACGCTGTTTCCACGCTTGGTTTGGCGAAGCTCCCTCTTTTCTCTCTGCTCTTAAATCTCAGTGATGATCAGTGTTAAAAAAACAAAACAAAAAACCCCTCTGTTGATTTCATTCTGCTTCCGAGCTGAATGGCGCACTCCCTCTTGTCTGAACAAGTACACATGCGTAAATATAGTAATAGTATATATATAGTATGAGTACGGCAGTATATTTCCATGTTTGGCTTCCTCCTTTCTCCTCCTCCTCCACTCCTTCCCCTTTCTCCTTCTCCAAAGCTCGAGTACTTGTTACTACAGATTGCTGCACTACTCTATACTACACTTGCGGTGTTGTGCACCCTCCCCGTTCTCCTCCGCGCCTCCTTTTTCTCCTTGCCAGGGTTGAACGTGCCGAGGTGGGACTGTAGTTATTAGCTTTCGGAGCTTGACGTTCATTTGGTGTTATCAGCACTTGTTTAATGGCTACTTAATGGGATTAATGGGCATAAGGTAATGAGCGTGGGATGGAGAAATGGCTGCAGGGGGAAAAATGGATGGGTGAAGGAAGGGGAGAGAAAGAGAGAGAGAGAGAGGTGAAGGAAGGGAGGGAAGGAAAGCATTGCTAACCGACTTGGAGGGATTTGCTTATGACAGGAGATTGGAAAGAACTGCAGATGGCAAAAGTGTAATCCAGGTTCTCACACTGCATAAACAGACTGTTTTCCACTAGCTTAGCACCAGAATTTTGATGCTAACACAGTTCCCAGTGGGCTTGAGTATTGCTCAGTTATGTATAACACTTGCAGCAGACATGAATAAGCAGCTTTGAGCTACACACTGTAATATCTGCTCCCTCCTCCTATTTTTATTTTTCTGAGGGCTACTTTGTACCTCAATGCAAACACAGAAATCAACTGGAGTGAGGGGATATCCTTGCCCAGAGGAAGGTCTCGTGGCTTCTTTAGTATTCCAGGTACCGGCCGTATCCTCTCCAAGCCAGGAAATCTGGACGGGGACTATATTGCAGAGAGCGAGGAATTTTAATTTCATCTCTGAGAGGTGACTCTCCCCTGAGTTATGACAAAAATATTGATCATGTTTCAGCGTCTAGCAGGAGGAGGGGGAACAGCAAGGGCAGCAAAGAGAGCAATATTGAATTGGGTAATGGTAAAAGGCAGCCAAATGTATTAGGGCACTCAAAAGGGATTGAAAGAGAGACTGATATACGGGCAGGGATGAGCGGGAAAAAAAAAAAAATAAACAAGGATGTTTGAACTGATTTTTTTTTTTTTCAGCCAAAATTAGCAGTTGGAATCTGTACATTGTCAAGGGCTGAAGGAGAAACCTTCCAGCTGCTATTTAGAGCACTGTCAAATGAGTCGTGCTGTCAAAATGAATGAACTCCTTATCTCTTCAGTCACACAGTTTGCTATAAATACCTCACATCGTTATTGTTTCTTCTAAATCTAAAGATAGCAAAAACGTGGAATCTCTTTAGCTTGAGGCAACACAAAGCTAATGTGGGATGTGTAAGAACAGTTGGCAGCTGCATCACTCTGTCTTCCTCCCCCTGCAGTCCACTGGTCCATGGCTAATAAGTTTATAAGGAAGGGATTATTGCTTTGTAAAAGGCCATTCAGTCCTACCACACCTCTAATTACCAGCTTGAGAAAATAGGTTGAAGCCCACAGTACTGATGGAGAGGTTGACGCATAATTGTTTACCGCTCTGACACAGTCACGAAGGCAGCGAGCTGCCGTTTTCAGTCTCCACATGGCAGACGTGTCTAATTGTCAGTTGATGCACGCAACGTGGGAGTACGCTGAAGAGAGAAAAAAAAATGGGGAAAATCCCTGTACTCATCTGCAAAAAATACCTTTGTTTTTTTGTGTGTGTGTTTACACCTCCCTACAAAGCCAGGAGAATTGATTCTGCACAGAACTAGTAATTAGCTCGTGTTATGAGATCTCCGCTGCCAGCAAAGCAAAGCCCAAAAACAAAAGCTGCTGCGGTTTTAATGCCAGGATCAGGTGCTCAGATGTTTGACAGGCTGCCTGGCCACGGGGCTAAGCCCGGGCTTAGCCCTGACACAGAGAGATTGCCGTGCACAGAGAAGGGAGGAAAAATTGCCTTTCATGGATTCAGGCAGATTATAGAGTTTAAGTCACCTGTCTACAACAGTTCATGGTCACGACGAATTCTTTCCATCTATCTTAGGAGCCATTCCCTTTTTTTTTGGGCTGACAATGACAGATTACAATATCGCTCCCAGACTTCTCTGCACAGTCGCCATCCCTCACAATGGCAGTTGTCAAGTACAGCAAAGCAGGCCGGGCCCGATTTACTCAGTTCAGTGCGGCTCGGAGGCAAAATAGGACATCGATCAACAAATTTGAGCTATGAAAGAGAAAAAAAAAACTCCTCTATATGTAGCTGGAAGACAATTAAGGTCTCGTGGTGATGAAAATCAAAGGCTGCAAATGCAACAGTTTTAGCTTTTGTTGAAAATGACTTGCAAGGAAATACATTTGAGGTCAGATGCACAGATGTGATCATTATTTGCACGAAACCCATTAAATGTTTGAGGGTCAGAATGAGCTGTACACTCATTGACCTTTACAGAGGGATATTTTATTATAAAACCTATGAGACACTCGGGTATGTAGTCGCGTGAGCGTATTTTTCACAAACATTAAGGGTGAAAGGGGGAGTGTTGTCATCTGTTGATCAAAGGACAGTAAAACTTTTGTCTTTGCCTATTGTACCTGGACTTTATGGATGAGTCCGATGAGCCACAGATCTTCAATGGCACGTCACACGCAGTCCTTTATAGACCAGACGGTGACCTTCCAGATGTGAACAGTGGAAAAGGCCTTGCCACTGTTAAACTAGTTCAGCCTTGACTTCCAAATCCTTGACATTAACAGGTCGGCATTTTTCCGTTTTCGATCAGTCTCTCGGCGGACTGAAAGTCCCCTTCCGGTGGTGTGACTGAAATTATGTGGCCCATTTGGAGGAGGTTGAAGAATTGAATTGAACGTTTTTCGGGGTGGAAGTACAACCCTTTGTCACTCTGATGGGCTCCATTTCAGCCAAATGACTTCAAATTAATGGTGCCCATTTGAGGAAAATAGTGGGATTTCATTTCAGATCTGAAGATCATTTATCCATTCCTGGGGGATTACAGCTCACTTTCTGTAGCTGCAGTCAAATTGTTGCAAGGGACAGAGAATCCATTTTGGGAACTTTGTTACTAGTGCGGTTCGTTTCATTTGGGAGTCAGTCAAGTCATTCTGAAATATGCAACTCACCACCAACCTGTTGCCCGAATGAAAAGAAATAAAATGTGTAATTTCCTCGAAGGCCAAAAAAGGCAAAAACCTGAACGAAGCCAGTTTGACATGTAGTCTTTGCATTCTCCCCGCCCTCCTCCTCTTCCTCCCCCTTTCTCTCTGGCCTCTTGCATCTCCTGTAGTGCATTTTGCTAGTCTTACTTCAGCTCCTCTCGACACAGCTGCATTGCAACCCTCTTCTCCTCCTCTTCATCTCAGTGCATTGCCTCTCCTCTCCTGCCCGCTGCAGTATGGCGGTAGATTGTTCCTCTACAGACTCATGCATCCTTCCTTCCTGCTATTGCCTTCAAAGTATGTTGCCCCCCTCCCTCCTCCCCTCCTCCCTGCCCTTCCTAAGTCCACTGCCATACACTCTCCCCCGCTGAGCGTTGGCAGCAGTGCGACACCTTAGATGATCGAGCCTTGCTGTCTTGTTCGCTCCTTGATAGATAAAGCAGTTGTTTTCCTTATCGAGGACAAACAACGTATAGTTGGTAACGTGTTGTTAGACTATGCTGTGTTTAATTCTGATCTTTTTTTTATTAGACCCCAAAGGCTCCAAAAATGAAGCTACTCACAAGAAAGGTACTTTCCTTTTCTTTTTTTTTCTTCTTCTTTTCTTCCCTGACCATGGTTTTGTGTTTGTCAATCACTCATGCAATAATGAGACATTTTCTAAATGTTGAGAGAATTAGAAACATTAGGGATATGCCTATTTGGTTAACACATGTAAAAATATGGAGAATGTTTTGTGTTTTTCTGTTGTTTTTCTGTCCATAGATCACTCAGAACTTCTGGTGACAGAAGCAATTAAGCAGAAAAGTATTTGTTAATATTTCAGTAATATTTCAACTGCAGTATTTCAAGCCTTGCTGAATTCATTGTGTTGACACAGATTCTTCTCTCCCTTAATGGCACACACAATGGTTCCATTAGTGGCAAAACACGTTAGAAAAGAAAATGCTCAGTATGACAGCAGTTAATTCTTCCAAAACAGCAGACATTAAGCCTTTTATCCCAGGCTCAGGTGTGCCTGCTTCTCTACCGTAAAACTGTCTGGCAGAACGAGGTCTTTTCTAAGAAACTTATGGCTTTTGCCTGGTTTTTGAAAAAAAAGAACTGGCACAAAAAAGAAGCGAACGACTGAAGTACAAGACAAACTGTATTTACATCTGCCTGACACGTGACCAGCCCTGATGGGGTTGATGTTATATAAGCTGTTGTAGAGCCTCTCAATCAGAATTATGTTCTCATTTAATTTTATCAGGACTAAATATTGTGCCACAGTAGATTCAGTCCGTTTTTACTGAAGGTCTGGAGTGTGGTAGAAAGTCTAGAGTGTTGTTAACAAAATTGTATCCCCTTATGTCATCTACAGTATTAGCTCCTGTACCTGACAGCTGGGAGCTAACATTACCACACATCCCGACTCAGCACAACCTTTACCGAGTTGAAGAGTTGCTCTCGGTTCCTCGTAGCGTTATGCCGAGAGAAATAAAAGAAGCCGAAAGCCCCACAGAAGTTTCACGGAGAAAATCTTTTGGGTGCTTCTCCAAACTCAAATAATCTTCAGAGCTGGGCAAACATAGGAAGTACCTGAACCTTTTGGTTTTCATACATTCTGATTCATCTTATGGTGCAGTATGGAGGAATGTGGTGTGGTATATCAGAGTAGAGCAGTGGTAGTAGTTCTATAGTATAGTGCATTGAGGTATAATTTACATAGGGGTGTATAGTGTAGTTTAGTAAAGTATAATATGTAAAAAGTAGCATTGAAGTATAGTAGAGCAAATTACAGAGGTGCTGTACAGTAAATAGTGTATTTATGTAGTATATAGGACAGAGTATTGCAATAATATAGTACAAAAGAGTAAAGTGCAGGTCAGCAGTATAGTGTAATGTGGCAGTATAGTACACAGTAGTATTAGGTATATATAATACAGTAAAGTGCAGTAAAATGAAACACAGTATAGTATAATGTGTTAATGAATAAAAGTACCACGCAGTACAGTAGGATACAGAACAGTATAATGTACAATATGGTGTAGGATAGTATACTAGTACATCGCAAATTACGGTCCAATAAAGTCCATTAAAATAAATAAAATATAAAATATAGTATAATGGTAATAAAAAAAAAGTAAAACACAGTACACTAGAATACAGTTGTTTGGTATAGTATAGCAGAATACAGTCCAGTATAATGTAGTACAGTACATTATAATATAGCACAGCATAGTACTAAGGATTACGGAACAATAAAGTGCATTAAAATAGATATCGAATAGTGTGGTAATGAACAACCGTAGAGTACAGTAGAGTACAGTAGAGTTCAGAGTAGCTTGGTAAACACTTCTCTCTGTTTGTTCTGTGTTGATCCGTGTTGAAGAGTCTTTCTCACCCCATTTAGCTCGTTAGCTTAACGTGCTAATGCTCCTAGCAGAGCAGGCCCTTTATTCGGTGGCTCCTGTCATTCGTAACTAATGTGTATGTGGCCCTAATTTGCATGCACAAAGTGGAGGCCAAGGCAGAAACCCCCCCCCCACACACACACACACACCCACACACACACACACACACACATGTGCATGGGTAACACACAGTGGTCCTTCCTGCAATTAGTGCCGCAGGAGTTTCCAGACAATTACGGCTGGTGATGGGGCAAACAGCAGAGGTGATGCAGCGGGCCACCTTTTTGGGCAACGCTGCCAGACACGGTCAACACAGGTTAAGAAGGCTAATTCTATTTCCCGGGAACAGAATATTCCTCAGTTATTATGGCACCAGTGCTGAGGTTCCTGTGCTGAAAAAGTTGACTCGAGACTGTGCCGTCTCAAGGTGATTAAAACTAAAATTCAACCTCAGCAGCGTCTTTATCCACAGTTACTGCAGATATGATCCTTTTTGTGTCTGATTACTCTGGGTGACTAATGCTATTGAGAGAGACTGGGTTGGTTTGCAGACTAAAGACCCCAATTACCTCCTGAGTTTACCTTGGTGGCCAATGCGGTCGGCTTCACGGGAGACGACGTTTTGTATTAGCAGGCAGCAGCCCGTCTGCCTCCAGGCTGCTGCGATGCATAACTTACCCTCTGGCTCAGGAGAAGGGGAAAAAAAAAACGCAGAGCTAATAAGAATGAATTTCTCATTTTAATGTTCAAATAGCAAGTGGAGAATTATAGCTTCAGAAGTTCAGAGATGTGTTATGAAACGATGGGTATGTCAAACTTCATCTCGTACTATAATCTTTGTAGTAATGACTTGAGGCCTTGTCGGGAAAAGGTGCAAAAATACGTGTGTGTTTGTGATTACTACTATGCGATTCCCATAGTAATTTGCCTTGCTTTGCTGGTTAGAATTAAATAATGGTTGGACTTTGAACTTTTTCTAATTCCAGTGTGTTAACTAATGAAAACAAGACAAAATGAGCAACGATGAAGTACAGTCTAAGAATTTAGTGACAGTGTAAATGGGACTTTGGCGACGATACTCACTGTTTTTTTTTGTTTTTGATATGTTGGATCAGCCAAAGACATCCGAATCTGATTAATTTTATCCATGGACTGTTTCCCACTTGTGTTACTAGAAAATTTACTCATAATACATGGTCCACCTTTTGTTGTTTAATTAACTTTATAAATAAGCCTTGGGGTCGATGTGATGCATTTTTATGATTGGGTTTAAACATAGATATGTATCATTCCACATAGGGAATTTTTCCGATTGACAAAAAAATCTCACCTTCGGGTCCATTTAAGGCTTTAAACGCTGCCGAGACTTTGAGCAGGATTGTTTTGTCATTTTCATTTTGTCGCTTTGAGCCTCAATAATTTCCAAACATTGTAATTTTTAGGCTCTCCTCCATATTCTTAAAGTAATGAAGAAGTGTGCCATACAACTCAGTAATTCTCTCATTGTCTCATCGACATGAGAATTTAAAACAGGATCACGAAAAAAGGACAAATTCAGCTTAAATTGAAAATGGCAGTGTTAGTTTAATACAAAGGTGTACTAAACTGGTTTCTTAAGGATTTGACGTCTTCACATTGTCTTCCGTTGTCAATTTCCCACTCAGTTAAGTTCAGATGAAGAAATCTTCTAGCCAGCTAACAATCCAGGAGGCTAATTGAACAAAGAGAGAAAGAGACAGATACTAACGTTAACACGGTGGGGCTAAGTGCAAGCACTGATGAAATGATGAGCTCCTCCAATATGGCCGTCGAAAATAGTGTTAAACCACCTCAAAGCAGTCTACTGTCAGCTAACACCTTAACAAAAAGCATGTGGCAAGCTGGAGATGAGAGCTTATTGATTTGTTCTGAACATGGCTCTCACTCTGCACAGCGAGCAATAAGAGAGTACTTTATTTTCTTTCACCTGATCTGCCTCGGGCGTCCTGAGTGAGACCCGCACACCTTTAACGTGTAAAGATGGTCACCGACGTACGCACTCGTCTTTTAAATCCGCAGAGCTGGTCAGCCTTGGAAATGTCAGCTTTGGAAGGGAGAGGGGGGAAGGCAGCGGGGGAGACGTGAGGGGAGAAAAGATCGGGTCACTGTAGAAGGAAGAGAGGAAAGGTGTAATACGCAAGAGGAGAAGAGGGGGGACGGAGACGGGAGAGGATCGGCGGATCCTAGGAAAGGACAATCTACCAAAGAAAAGGGCAATGAAGAAAAAGAAAAGAGAGAGAATTAAATTGCATTCAGGGAAAGGAAGAAAAAAGACAACAAATGAAATAAGATGAAACAAATTAAATTAAAGGACCGTAAAGGGGATGAGAGGACATCAAAGGAAAGATGAGGGAAGGAAGAGAAAATGAAAACAAGAGACAAGACTATCAAGGAAAGGAGAGAAGGTAGGACACCAAAGGAATAACGACAAGGAAAGGAAACAGGTGAGAGAGAAGAGAGGGCGAGGAAGGAAATGTAATATGTAAAAAGTAAAGGGGAAAATGACATTAAGGAAAGAGAGGAGAGAAAAGACAGGACAGGAAATAAGGCGTGTTCAGCAGAATTCAGTCAGCAGGTCAGGGACCGAAGCCTTGCCACGTCCGCCATCGGCAGCAGGCGTTCCTCCTGAGGCTCCGCTCTGCTCCTTCTGTCGTGGGATGTTCGGCAACTCTTACACACACCTCACCTCCTCGCTCCGGCGCTTTATGCAGATTAATGTTGGGCCAAGGGATATTTGTCTGCTAACGGGTTCTAGGCTCTCCTTCCCCCTCGGTGCCATGCCAGAGGCCCGAGGATTCAGTCCGTCTCTGTAGATTTATGCTTATCCGAGTGCCCGTTTTCATGGAGAACGGCTTTGTAATATGATTGCGAGGTGCTTTAGAGAGGTGACACTTTAATGTGACGACCGCAGGTTGGAGCATATTGCGGGTTATTTTACTTTTTTTTATTGAGGGGCGAAGAAATTTGCTGCTATGTAGATTTATGCTTATCCAAGTGGTCTGTCTCATGGAGAACACCTTTATAATGTGATTGCGCAGTGCTGCAGAAAGCTAACGCCGCAAAAAGATTACTGCAGGCCAGAGCCCGTAGTCTGGTTTTAGTGAATGTAAAGCAGAATATCCCCCTACATAGATTAATGCCCGTCCAAGTGGCCTATTTTAAAGAGTATATTAAGGCTGCATGGTGCTTTTCGAGGGGAAACACTCGGGTGTGATTGCAGGGCTTTCCTTGATTCTAGAAATTCCAACAAATCCTCGTACTTACATGACAAAACGAGTCAGTTCCCTCCAGAAATGGCTGATTGTCTGATCGCTCACCTGGATAGTTACAGTCTGGTAACGTTTAAACAACTAAAACTACTTGGTTAAGATAAAAAAAAATGATTGTTTTTATGCTTAAAAGAAAACCAATGATGACTGGTCCCAGGAGGCGTAATGCAAGCCCCGGCCCTTTCATACTGCAGTACCGTATATTGTTTGGCCAAATGTCCACTTCAGCCTCCCCAGGCAAGGTTTTTGCGAGGTAGAGCATTACATAAAACATTTTCCCCCTCCTGCATGGAAGCTAATGAGGAAGCTACAGACTACATCCGAATGTAAACAGTTTCAAATTTATTTTAATATATCCACTTTTTCTGATATTTTCTACCACGCTTGAGTTATTTATGTATGGGCAGCACAGTCGCATAAGATCAGAAGCACAAGTTTAACTCCACTGAACTCCATTTGCATTCACAATGAATTGCGCACAATCTTGTGTAGAGGGACGTGGTGTGGATCATTGAGATCGGCGTATGTTTTAGTTCAGTCAGTTCGATGAAAGGGGAACGCCACCCATTGTTACACATCGACATCAGTGTACTCGTCATGGACAGCACTACTCAGCCCTGTCAGAACCGTTCTACAGTGTAACGTCTTGTGGAGCTCTGGAGGAACTCTGGGGGCGTTTTCCAGGCAGGTCGGGTCCATTCGAAAGTCGAAAACTTCACGGACGCGCAAGCGCTTGTCACTTGGGCACGCTTTGGGGTCGCAGCGCTGCATTGTTGAGTTTTGTGGTGAGGCAAGTTGCAACAATATTAAACACAAACACTGCTCATTTCAACAATGACCAATTTCCTTTTTTCATGGGAGGACAGCCTCAGAAATTCGGAGTTGTCTGAGTCAGACCGAGCAGAGTGATGATTGGTCTGAGCCAGAAACGGTGAAAAGTGTCATTTTTAGCAGCGACCTCCTCCTATCATACTGCAGGTGCCAACCTACATGAAAGGTCGCAGTTTCTCATGTTACAGTAAAACACAGACGCACCAGAGCTTTATACATTCTTTCCATATTTATGGTGAAAAAGCTACAAAAAAATGGATATTTTATAGCTTTCTATGAATATATCAAAATCGAATGGGGGGGGGGATAAATTTCAGTAATGGTTGAATGCATGGAAGGAGTTTTTACATTTTTTATTTTTTCAGTTTTTCAAACTGTAAATGCTGCATTCACATGTGAAGCGTTTGTTAAAGCCAGAATCCATCCCGGTACAGATTTATGATAATCCCAGTTCTTATGCAAACTTTATAGTCAACGAGCAGAACAGTCTCTGATTAAATGTGCTGGATTGCAGAAATGGACTTTTTTGCTTTTATTTTTTTCTCGCATGTGACTGAGCATGTGGTTATAATGGCAAGACATCTAATTTGTCAGATATCGGGTTGATTTTTTTTTTTTTCTTCAATTGCAAAAAGGTCAATAAAAATGAAGAAAGTATTGGTCTCTGCATCCCAAGTTAAAAGTGAAAATCCATCCATTTACTCTACCCGACCCAATTCTCAGGATCTAAATGAAAAATGCCATGAAAGTAACGATAAGTTTCCTGAATGATTTTCCAAATACTACAATTGTAAAGTAACATTCAAATTATGAATCACTAAACTCACTCTTGAATTATCTGAAACATGGAGAAGGACATTACAATGTTGAATGGACCTGTATTATCAGTGAGGTTGCAAGAAGGACTGTATGCATTATCCCTCATGTGTTTGAGGGATAAGGTGAGGGGGCGGTGTGTGTGTGTGTGTGTGTGTGTGTGTGTGTGTGTGTGTGTGTGTGTGTGTGTGTCTGTGTGTGTGTGTGTGTTCATCCACTAATCTCACATGACTATCAACCTTCCTCTCAAGATGATTAAAAGCATCAAGCTAACAGCGGAGCATCACGACACACCCTTAAATCACACACTGATTTATTGAGCAGATGACTATCCCTCTCTCTCTCTCTCTCTCTCTCTCTCTCTCACACACACACACACACACACACACACACACACACACACACACACAAAAGGCAAACAGTATATCTACACAAACAGTCAGGCAAGCAAACATGCAAATAACAAGCAGGAAGGCTCGAGCAAACATATACGCTCATGGTCACATGCACAAAAACACACAATCAGTCAGACACACAATAGTTGTACAGTACAAATACAAACACTGCACTGCTCACATTTCAATTTTTGATTTTTTTAAATCACAGACACGGTCTCACACACAAACGGACTCGCTTTGCAGAATCACTAGCGTTCAGTTATGCAGTGGAATAAAGCCCCAGTCACCTCGTCTCTGTCGCTGGGTCGCCGCCGTAGACCTGCTATTGATTTCTGTTCCTCTGCAGTCAGGCGGCTGCCAGCCTGACATGTCCGCCCATCAGTCAAAATGTGGCCTGGAAAGCCCTGGAAGGGCCAGGGCCAATGCTGAGTAATTCACTGAAGACTTTGTTTGGTATCTGCTTCTTATAAGAGAAAAACAATGTATTTCTGGGGGGAGAAAGGGCTCGACTTTACCCTTAAACATGTCAACGTTTTTGCGTCATGGTTATACTTTTTATGATGGCAGAAAGTGTTTCAGCAGTCGAAAACATCGACAGCAAATGTCAGGTTTTGGTGTCGGTCCCTCCAATTCAGTGTAGTGGAGTGCTTGAACATTTTTGCGGCATTTGCCTTGGTTGCTTCTTTGTGCCACTTTCAGACCGACTGTAGAGCTGCATTTAAAAAACACGGTGCCATGATGAATGAAGGGGCTGCCGGCACAGAGCGATCTGGCAAAAAAGTTGAACCCGATTCACCTTTCACCTGACGCAGTGCAAAATCTGGATGAAGCGCCGCATTAGCCAATCAAATTCATACAAATCCACTTTTTCTTGTAGTTACTTTGCAACGTAAACATTGTATTCACGATCGTCAGTATTTAAGATGAAATGACTGCTGCTGTGTTAAGTTTCCAGAGTTGTATAAGAGTCTCACGACTCTTGTTTGTTTCTTTTTTGTTTCCTTTTTTGGTCCAAACTCCCACTGGTGGTTGGGGGTCTGCATCACTAGCACCAGTTTTTACCAAAAAAAAAAAAGTGTAAAGCACTTTTTTTTTTTTTTTTTTGCAATTGACCCAGTGCGTACAGATCTAGCGTTCTTCTTCTATTCTGCAAAATCCCCTTTTCATCTCATGCTTACTTGTCTGTGGTGGGCCACGGGTCACGCTGGTTGCCGCTATGTTGCAGTGATTCAGGCGGCAAAGCCTCAGAGAAGAGACTACAGGAGTGTGACCAAAACCAGCCGGTGCAGATGTGACCCGGCGGAACGTAAACACCGTCGGGTACCTGCAAACACAACATCGTGATCTGTGACCACCACCTCCTCCTACATTCCTACGTTTTCCGACCATTGTGTTTTCACACCTTAAAATGTAGACACCGTGGTCAATGACCCACGATCCAACATTGATCTGAGGGAGCCTCTCTTCATCCTCACTCATTCTAAATTGTGCCTCAGAGACTCACCCGTGCACGGAAAGTGCCAAATTAAAATGTATTAACCGACTGAACCTTAAGTTCCTGAAAATTCCCCAGGAATTTTCTCTTGCATAGCTTCAAAGTTAAATTGGTACTTATCACATTGATTAACATCAGCGCATATATCTGCGTATACTCAGTGGTTTATTCAGCTCTTTAAATATAATCCCTATATTTAGTAAAACATTCATATCTAGATTTGTTTGTCAGTGCTTTGGCTCGTGATTGAAGCCTAGATAAGACTCTGTGTGTTAGGTTCACATGTATAAACAGAGGGAATATGGCAAAGAGGAAATGCACACATGCAAGCACATGCTGACAGGCAAACACACACACACACACACACACACACAAATATTCTCACTGCAAACATACAGTCACACGGAGAAACTGAAAATGCTCACAGGCACGAATGCCAATTTTGAGTAAATACGTATTCATAGACAAACACCAGACACACACACACACACACACACAAAGCCTCAGGTGATTTCTGACCAGGCTGCCATGTATCCATCCATCTCTCCATCCTCCCCTCTCTGCCTGCCTCCCACTTTGAATACATTTCATCTCATAATGAAACTTGAACACCCTGTGGCTGAAAGGGAGAATACGAATGAGATGAAGAGGCTGAGTGACAATGAGACAGGAAAAGAAAGGAAAAAGCCAAAGGAAAAAAGAAACAGATTCATGGAAGGAGTGAAGGACGGACGGAGGAAGAGGAAGAGGAGGTGGAGTAAAACATATCATAATGGTATTTCTCCTCCCTGGCTGGGGAGGAAAATTAAGTTTCCCCTAAAGTTCACTCCATGGAAGAGGCGATGATGGATGGCTGAATATGTCGGCGGGAGAAACCACCATTCCTCATCTCACCACTCCAATTAAAATGTGACAGCAAGTGGTTTTTCCCCTGCCGCTGATCAAACGCACTGTTTACTCCTTCGTTTAAACCTAAAAGGGTTTACCGTTCTATAGGAGAAGCCAGGTAGATGTGTTTATATGCGGGAGAATAATGAGCGCTGTCTGTATAAATGAAGAGCAATGGAGCACGGGAAGATGGGCCCTGGGATCTGCATGGGAATAAAAGCAGAAGTAATCAAGAGAAAGACGCACACAGGTTCTTTCTTCAGGTGTCGGTGTCGCTTTAGAGAAAGTAGACTTAAGGAAGAGAAAAGGGGGAAAAAAGCTTTGTTTCAGTAGCGTTTCATTGTCGAGTCAGGAGACGGACGCCGCTTTAATGTTTCACAGCCTTTGAGCATTCTCTTTTCTTTCCCCCTGGCAAGACAGCCTTGATGTTTATCTCCTCAACTGTCATGTCTGGATGTAATGGAGGAAAAGAATTGAAAAAAAGAGCAACAGGCGAAGGAAGAGCGAAAGTTATTCTCCCTCTTTTATTTCTTTCTTTCTTTATTTGCCCGTGGTCCTGCTTGTAGGCATGTACAGAAAGTCAGGGGAAATCCTTGAAAGCTTGTTGATTTGAGGAAAAAATAAAGCCTTGGAAGTTGCTGTAATTTCTGTCCACATGGAGCAGCCGGATCAATCAGTATGCTGTTTGGAATCGGCCCTATCCCCGATCAGACCAGGTTTCACTGAGTTAAGGGGAAATTTAGGATTGATCTCCCATAAAGTTTGAGGACTCGAAAGGGACGGATTTGAATGGTCAAAATTGAGTCAACAGAGGCCAAAATACCCTCACTAACCCTATATCCTACACTTCCCATCATGCAACTCAAAAGCATCTTTTCCGTGGAGCCACCCTGCTCGGCAAACTCCAATGCCTTTCAAACCGATTGGTTCCAATCTGTGATGTATGCTCTCTGTTACAAATTTTTAATTTCCAAGCCCAAGCCGAGGCAACGCTAATGACGTGACTATAATATGACATACGATGAAGTCATATGTCATATGTCATCAAAGATTATTGTCTCAGCTTTGATAAAGGTCCCCTGGGGCCACAGTAGACGATATATACCTATTGCTAAGTATTACTAACCATGACTAGTGAACTGCTTTTGATGTATAAAATCTCAGGACAGTCCCTTTAACTAACTTAAATAAGTATCCTTACAGCCACAAAAAAGACTCAGGACTCAAAGTTACATGAAAGCCAACCAAAGCACTGCTTAGACAAATGTATGTGGACGCTTCTTTTGTGTACTTTTGTTCTGGGGCCAGTTTTTCGTGGTTTGGGCCCTGTAGCTCCAATGACGGGAAGTCTTCAGTATCTAAGCAGGCTGCAGCAGATTCAGTATCCAAAGACAATAGTGTTCTTCCAGCCTTGTGGCAACTGTTTGGGTTCGTCCTTCTCCTGTTTCAACATGACAGTGTCCCCATGCACAAAACCGTCTCCTTAAAGAAACGGTTTACCCAGTTTGGTCAGACCCTTGTTAATCTTCTGATTTCATCATTCCGTCAATGCCTCCAGCACCAGGGGCGGCAAAGCAGCCCCGCAGCAAGATAGAACCTCCACCATGTTTGACCGTAGGTAGGTCGTTCTTCGCCCTATGGGCTTCATTTCGTCGCCTATAAACAAACAGATGCACTGCATTCCCCAAAGAGCTCTACTTTGGTTTCATCTGTCCGTAGAACATTATCCCAGAAAGAGTGCGGCTGTTCTGTGAACATTTTAATGATACATTCAGTGTCAACATATTAGCGAGTTGCTGAATATGTAAATCAACAACATTTCCTCATTACATTTATAGAAAACATAATCCAGTTGCATTTATGTTTCCTACAAAATGTATTTTCTGTTGCAAAATTAGTTGTGTATAAACTTAATTTCCAGGAGATCAGATATGGCTCTAATGCTGGGGTGTCTGCACACTTTTGGCCATGACTGAAAAGCTCCATTATAGATCCAGTGGCAGTGAAGAGAAAAAACAATCTTCCAGTTAAAGTAGTAAAAAAAGTGAAGTTTGATACACTGTGATAAAATGTTAATTATTTCACTGTTTCACTATCGAGTCAGGAGATTTGTGATGCATTAAAGTTCACAGGGAAACTTGTTTTTTCTGTTGCTGGCATTTCAGCTCTGATGTATATTCATGGAGAATAAGAACAAAATGGTCACCTCCTCAGGTGTCGTATCCGGCCGTAATGGAGAAAAAAACAACAATGGGAGAGGAAAAACGAAGCTCTACTTCTCTCTCTTTCAAACTCTCTCTCCCCCAGTTCAGCTTGTACAATAATCCATGTTCCTCAACTTCCATGGGCATGTGTGGGGGATATACACTATATTAGTTTCAATAAAAAGTAAAACTGCTTTCCCCGGACCATAAAGCCTACATATGACACCCTATAAATATTTAATGTCTCACAGCCATCGTAGTATTTTTTGCTGACGGCGGCTCAATTGCAAAACGATCCTGCGTAATTCGGAGTATTATTCATATGAGTTGTAGCCTGCGACTTCTTCCCCTGCCTCCCTTTGTTTAGCACTATGCCATTTGTTGCTATGAATATATTTGGCTTCCCTGCTGCGGCGCTTAGGTGTCACTTAGCGTAAATTGGGCATCAGGAGAGGAGAGGGTCAAATAAAGCATCGGATCGGAGAGCAAGGCCAAGACGGTCCTCCAAAAACCTGTTTTACAACCCTCCTAAGGCCGGATAATGGGCCGAGCACCACTATACCACCTATACTCTTCCCTTGTTGTAAAAGCATGAGGTCTGTTTGATTTATGGTGCCTCATTAGTTCCACTTGATAGTCCAGGTACCCTACAGTGGGGAGGTTCTAGTAATGAGGATGTCAGCAGGATGGGTTGACCAGTTAATTGGTCTCCTGTAAACTCCGTGCTGATGATGAGGCGTTTGGGGGGGGAGGCTGGTTAGGATGAGTCCCTGTAGGCCGTCCAACAGCAGTTGGATAAATACATCTGAGTTCAGGATTGTCAAAAAGGCCACTGTAGCGGAAGGAGAATTTCAGGCTCTCGTTCTCACAAAAGAGTGGACGAAACGCAGCTGTGCAGTGTCATTAGCGAAGAGCACAACATCAGTATGGAAAGTGCACAAGGAAAGATGTACAGGAGAAAGTCTCGTTCAAAGAAGATTTGGCAGATTGATTTCAGTTTACCGTCCGTCTAAGTGGATCTCAGGCCTTCTTCCCCAGGGGATTTGATCGTTTGATTTCAGGCAAGTTCGATTGTTTCTCCTCCTTCTAACCTAGGCTTTATTTCTATTTCTCTCTTATTTTCCAATTTGACCGGCCTAGTCACAAAGGAAGTGTCGGAGAAACGTGACGTGTTGTTAGGTTTAGGGGAATGAAATTAACACTAAGCCTTGCGGCCATACCAGCTACTGAGTGCCAGTGGTTGCCTACGCTGAGGAAGCAATGCAGGTTTAACCAGCGACAATGACAACCATGTGTCCGTGACAGTATGTCTTGTTTCTGAGTCCTGGACAAGTTAATTCTGCAGAGTCGGTGCCTTCAGCCCGTTTACACAACATTCACGTGTCTTTACTGGTGTTCAAATGTTTGGTACGTTTTCTTAATTCTTTGCTCGGCTGTTTCTCACAGTTGACAAGAAACTGCTGGAGTGACCATCCACACGGGCATCAAAGAAGTCAGAAGTGGGAGTTCATTGTTCTTTATCCTCCCAGGAGAAATGTATCATTGAGTTGAATTTGCATATTAATTTCTGCTCATCCGGGTAAATCAGTGAGGCAAGCTGTCGCTTCAGTTTTTTGTTTTGTTGTTTTTTTGTGTTATTTGTTGGCAAAGGATGTGTGCCACAAATTGTGGCGTGAGAACGTGCAAAGAGCAATTTTTCTTTGTCATGGGAGTATAACAATATTCTGACTCCTTAGGAATCATGCAACACTCTGACTTGTGACTGATCTCAGAACTCTTTGTTTAGGTGAACCTGGGCATGGTTTCTTGGTCTGCACCTTACCTTTCAGGAAATTTTGACTGTAGATACAGTAGATAAAAAAGGCAGGTAAATGGGTCTTAGGTTATTTTATTGGCTCAAAAGTTAATACGTTTTTCTCAGCCCTTTCTCAACAAAACATAAGTCTTCAAAACATTAAACTACCAAATTGGCAAGTGACGCCAACATGATAATCTGTTTTGGATGGACGCTAAGATTTCTGATGCAGTTTTTATCAAAGATATGGAGTGCTAGGGCATTTGCAAACTTAATATAAATTAGATATACATTACTTGGTTAACCTGGTTTACCTTTTTTCAAGAAGTAAAAGTCTTCAGTAGAGTTAACCACTGCTGATTCTTCATGAATGAATCCAGAGTACACTCGTCTTAAAGGGTCTGTGGATTTAATTTCACCGTCCACCACCAACATCTGGCAGTTTGACTTCCTGAGCTCATAAAAACTTAAATCTGCTCCACAGACACGCACAGCTCAGCTGCCTACATCCCCAGCATGAGGTGAACTGTATGTGCTGTCAGCGCTGCAGGGTGTCAGATGAGTTTTGTTTGCGAGGAGGACCAGCTATTGTTGTCTGAGTCATTGTTGGCAGATGGGAGTCAAGCCAGCACCGGAAGTGGCTTATGGTTGTGCCTGCAGTGAGTCCTGGACTGATGCTGATAAGACCTCCGAGTCTCACTGGAGGCTGATTAAGAGGGAAGTGGTGCCGCGTTCGCAAGTCAACATCTTCTTTGCCATCTTGAAGCTTACGTCAAGCCGCTAGTACCCGGTCAATAACCAAACAGAAATGATGGATCTTTCCCAGCTTTTGCTGTTGTGCATTCAAGTGACAGGTTAAATAAAATATGTATTGGCAGAAGCACGACTCCAAAGAGAGGGCAAAGACAGAGGAGAGAGATATAGTATTTGATTATACCATAAATGCAATTGCTAAATGACCGACTGAGTTGTCTCAGTTGCAGAGAAAGGATAGAAGACGGAATTTCACCGCAAGAAAGTTGCCTCATGTCCTGTGTTTGCATTCCTGTTTCAGTTATGATGGTGTCAGTGTGCAACCCTATTTCATTGAAGTTACCTTCATTTCTTTCTTTCTTCTTAGGTTTTTTTTTTCAAGATCCTTCAGACTACAGCAGTTTTTACCAAAACATTTTTTTATTTGAAACATGCTTTAATCACAAAATCGTCTACATATAGTTGCTTTAAGTGTCAGCTGGGCATTATTGGATTGGAGTTTCACCACTACCTTGGCAGCAATAATGCTCCCTGCAGAGTCTATGCACCTGCTATATGCACCTAACATATGGTATTCGGTGGATGTGGCATAATCTGCTGTTATCTAGTGGATTCTTTATTCCAATATACCTTTCAATGTCATGAGAGAATACATTTGCAATTTGAGTGGCTCCAGTGGGAATTCAAATCTTGTAGCAGTGATGAGATACAAAAACAAAAATATGGCAAGTTGCCATGTTTTCAAAAGTGTTGAAACTTAATTTGGGTTATAGACGACAGCAAAACATTCCCACAGGCCCGTGTCTGAAACCGACAGCTCGGATCCACAGTTGGCAGCTTTGGTGTTGGTTCCAGCATCGGTTTGAAAATCACAACATGGACAAGATGTTACGCTGACAGTGGAAATAAGCTCCAAGTCTGCAGAGCTGGAGTCGAAACCCGCCAAACTATTAATCCTTAAAAAAGCAATTACAGGCACTTCCCTGGCAGGTTTATCAGGATGTCATCTTCATACCATCTCTATTTAGACCTATCTGCTTCCTGGATCACCACCAAACACTCTTTTCTCTCTGCCAGCTCTGCGCCGAGGTGAAAAATGAGTAGATGAAGATGACCACCAAACATGACACTCTGAAACATAAAGTGTACTACAAAGAACCAACGTGGCGAATCACTGGCAGTGAGCAAAGTGGACTTTTTGTGTCCTTTGAATGAAATCTTTTTAGAGCCCCTTCAGTACAATGCTTCACCAAAAACGTTTGCTCATTCTGAAAATGGACACAATAAAGTCAGATCAGTGTGTCAACGGTTCAGTGTAAATAGAAACTTCTGTGGTTAAAAATGAATTTATCGGGCATCAGACAGCAAAAAATCAACGAGATAAAACAAGAAAACCTTAGTTTTAGTACATTAGAGCCTGATAGCTCAGGGACTGTTTGGAGCGTCTCTACAGTTAGAGGCTGCAGCAGCTGCGGTTAGAGGAAGTGCTGAGAGGTCGAGCCGAGACATTTGTTTCATCCTGCCTTATTGCTGTTGTCACTTGTTTTTAATGAAAGTAGAGTTCAGCTGTAGAAGGGGTGGGGGGGGGGGGGGTTTGTGCCGACACACCTCAGCAGGACTTCAGCACAGTCACTGGCCTTGATTGGCCTCTTCAGTGTGTGTGTGTGTGTGTGTGTGTGTGTGTGTGTGTGTGTGTGTGTGTGTGTGTGTGTGTGTGTGTATGTTGGAGAGACAGAGAGTATGTGTGTGTTAATTCAGTAAAATTAACTTTTTAGTGGAAGTGCAGTTTCAGTGCACTTTTATGAAACACCATCAGTACTGTGTTAAAAAAGAGTAAGTTCACTAAGCTTAAACATACATCCACTCATTTCATATTAAATTACTTAGTAATGTAACAGTTTAATCTTGGACTGTATATCACTTTTTGATACGCAGTGTAACTGTCCTGGCAGTGGATTTGCTTCGTGGTGATCCGAGGTACGGTGGCCAGCAGGGACAAACTCTGAGAACATGCAGAGGGCGAGGGCTGTGTTTAAAGTGATACCGTGCAAAAGGTTAAGAACCAATGAGGCAAAACTATATGTTATCTTCTGTGTGTGAGTATATGTGTGTTCGTTTGTGTGTGAATGTGTATCCAGGTAAGTTGATGTATTTGTTTAGCGAGCATTTTTGCTCATTTGCGCATGTACGTATGATCCCTTGGTGTGTGTTTGTACACTACATGTGTGAACTGTTTATCACTCTATCATTTGGTTGTGTGTGTGTGTGTGTTTTTTTTCTTGTCTGTCCATATGTAGGTGTGTGTACAGTTCTCACCTTCTGCGTATATGAGCGTAGTTAGTATATGTATGTTGGTGCCTTCAGGGTATACTGTGTTTTCGTCCGCGCGTGTGTTCTTTTCCACTTGCGCTGTCTTTATGAGGACCATTGCGAGTTTCCAGCCTCAGTCGTTAGAATAAGGTTTGGGTCAAGGCGACGGAAAGACGTAATGGAAGCAGCCTGTGCCACTTTTATCTGTTTCCATTAAAATTTCTATTACAAAGAAAAGTTTGAGTTCCAGCATTTGGTGAACAACATTCCAACAAATTAGTCTGACCTGTAGGTGCAGTCGCGGCCGACTGGATAGGGACACAAATCCAAGCCTGGCTCAGGATTGTGAGAACTACCACCTGACTATTGGTTAAACCTCATCCCCCAAACAGCGGTTGTTCGGTCACAGCTTAGCGAGCGTGACTAGGTACGGCAGGTCCGGCGAGCTTTAAAATTGGTGCGCACTGGGCTCCATTAACAGCGATTCTTGGTATCTTAAGAATCTGGAGGGTCATGTCCTTTTTTGTTGATTCACGACTGTTTCCAACTAATGTGTGGAGTTAGTGGTATCTAGCGGACTAGCTGCAACTGATAAAATCTGCCAGTGGCAGACAGTGGTTGTCGTCTCAGCCACCAAGGTCAGTCAGTTTTGCCTGCAAAAAGTGAGAAGCCTACTCTTACTTTTAGCAGAAATCAAGGACCCACTTTGTTTTAAATATTACCATGGATTTTAAAGGGGTAAATCTGCCACAGTTGTTCAGTAACCGAGGTCGGCAGGGAACAGAGAAGGGTCGAGCTCGCATCGGAAGTGAGGTAAACATCGTACAGTGATGGGAAATGCTCAAACATACTGTACGTCAAAGATTAAAGAGATCCAGCGTAGAAGAAAAAGCAAATGTAAAGCTCAGACAGCACAGGATAAGAAACATTTTGAAATGATGCTAAACCTCCTTAATTATAAGAAGGATTTCCTTTTCATTCAAGAGACAAGTGCATTATGTCATCGAGGGTCCTCACAAATATGGAAGTGTAGACGTACAGTATCTGTGTGTATATGACTGTGTGTGTGTGTGTGTGTGTGTGTGTGTGTGTGTGTGTGTAGAGCTCAGGCCGCTTGGCACATACACACTGTGGCAAATACGCGTGTGCAGCCACAGTAACCTGTGAGTCACACTGCCAGCCCGTCCTCCATGACAGTTAATGAGCTGTCTCCGCGTTCTCCTCTCTGTCTTTTTCTGCTGCCCCCACGTCTTCTGTCTTTATTGGACAGCCATAAAGCAAACTGTCTCTCTCCGTCCTTCTCTCCTTTACTGGATGGTTATTAAGTGAACCGCTGTACTAGAAGAGGGAAGAGAAAGCAGAAGGAGGAAGGTTTTCGGAGGGCATCAGCTTCTCCTCCTCTTCCTCATCAGGGTTCTCGCGTCGGGAAAAGACACATCATGATATCCCTCCGCTCGCCTCCCCTCCTGGCAAGGAGCGAGAGCACTTTGAAGAAGGGATTTGAGCAGAGTCGGGATGCAGAGGAAAACGTGTCTGAGGGCTTGAGTTAGGCCTGAAAAGCCATTCTGTGAGAAAAACGCCGCGATAGTGTGATGCCGGCCGGCGGATGGATAAACCTTCTGATGCACTCAGACATATAAGAGCTTGTGCTCACTGGGTTTGTGGAGCCTTTATACGTCAGACGCACGGAGTCAGTGGGTCTGGGAGAGACAATTATTAGAAGCTTCTAGAGTCCATTCACCTTAAGAGTGTGTTTCCACCCAGTTCGTTCGTCCCCTCAGTTGTTTATACTCTCGCAGTGTCAAGTAATGCAAGCATTTTATTCATTTTCTATTCATGTAGAAAATGTTTTCAAGAATTTAAGTGATGCTATTGTTGTGGAACTGGGAGTATATTACAAATGAGTAATTTGTACCCTACAATTGATTATTATTGAACACAATGTATGCCCCCTTCTGCTGCCTGTACTTGTCACGTGTTCTTCTGGTTTAGGGAGGCTACTGGCACCTCTGCTAATCCAGTAATTTGAGGGACTCTAGAGTATGATCAGCCCATTTGTGTTTATCCCCATTTTTCTCCTCAGTTTCTATTACTAGATTCATGGTAATTGGTGCCTTCTTGCGGCAGGGAACGCAACAGGTTCGGGTTCAAGTAAAGAAACGGTTTTATCTGCCTCTTTTAAAAGGATCTGGCTGTTTTTGTTGGAAATCCGTAGAACCTAAATATAATAAACCTTCTCTCTGGTTACGCTGGAGCAAACTCCTTTCATCTGCAGCTAGTTTCATTTGCTGCACTGGAAGCAAACCTGGTTTAATATCTGAAACTTTTTTTTCCCTCCATCTTTATTACTTCATCCTCCTTTCCTCACGGAGTCCTGTGAGTAATCTATTGTTTGTTCTAATTAGATGCCGTATGTAGGGAACGAGCGCCTCCGGCCAGCTGTACTGATTTTTTCCCTCTTAACCGTGCATCTTCAACTCCGTGATTCCACTCTATGGCTTAACCACAGTTTGTGTATGTATGTGTATGTATGTGAATGACTCTCAAATGATATTCCCCCCCCAGCAGTCCTCAGTCTGTGACAGGGAGAGTAATTGGCCATCAAAATAATCCAGACCCCTTTCTTCATCCCCAGCTAGCCGCCGGCGAGTGGAATTAGACATTGAGTTTAGCCAGGGACATTCAACACAAACTCTGTGTGTGTGTGTGTTTGTGTGTGTGTGTGTGTGTGTGTGTGTGTGTGTGTGTGTGTGTGTGTGTGTGTGTGTGTGTGTGTGTGTGTGTGTGTGTGTGTGTGTGTGTGTTCGTGTGTGTGTGCTCGTGTGTACGTGTTCTTATATCCCAGTGGGGACTTTAACCTGAATGCACACTAACGCATGGGGACTCGTATCAACCTCGAGCAGAGACTGCTTTTTCAGGGTTAAGACTTGGTTCTAGGGCCCATATTAGTATCAGGTTTAGGGTTAGGGTCACGGGTCGGGGCTGGAGTTATTCATTTAGTTGTGATGGTTAAGTTTAGGGTAAGGGGCTGTCGGGAATGCATTACGTCAATTAGTGTCCCCGTGGCAATAGAGAAACAAGTCCGTGTGTGTCTGTGCGCATGTTTTTGCATGAGGCCCAGTCTGGCCTTAAGTCACATCGACATGTGTCAGAATAAGACTGATCCAGCCTCTTGGTTTTTACTAAAAATTACATTTTGTCATCTAGCAAAGTATTGAAAACCCGTTTTCTAACACACAGGGACTGATGAGGAGTGAGTTAAATATAATGGGATTACAGTAATCAGATTACAAGATGTATCTGAAATTTGTAGACAGTGATTTGTGATGATTATTTCACAGACAAAGAACTGAAAATGACGCTTTGTTTACAGATTTTAATTCATTTCTATACATGAAAAAGTTCAGAGTTGAATTCAAAAATATAAGAGAACGCTTTTCAAAAAAAGCGTTCTCTTATTTTTCCTTGATTCCTTCCTTCCCCTCAGCAAACAGAAAAAAAACGAAATGTTAACATCTACTGAAAGAGCTCGAAAGTACAGTGTCTTAAAATCACAATAACAAACACAGCCTTTACCAACTCTGAGGGAGTTTTGGCAAATCCTTGCTTTGATAGAAGACTATTTGGATTATAAAGAGATCAAATTATCTTTTTAAAGTGCGGGAAGCACAAAGCAAACAATCTGGAAAATCATGCCAAAAGGCGTGTGCACAGAAAAACTGCCTTGACGAAGAACTGCAGTCGCAAACTAAAGCCGACATCCAGCTCGTGACTATGTAGTTGTTTTTGCGCTGGTGATTTAGTCAGTTGAATCTCCTGTGACATAAGTTGAAATGTTTTTTTTTTTTTTTCATGGTCTATATTTCTGAATTCGTATTTCTACGTTGTTCCTTTTAAAGAGTACCTTCACCCTCCTTATTTTTAGCTTGAACACACCCCCCTCACACATTCAACTAAGATGGCACTCAGAGCGCATACCTCTGCCAAGACCAAACATTGACGAAAATGTTGAAAAATGCCCTGTCTGGCAATGTTTAGGAAAAGCAATAAAAAAATTCCTGCATCTGCCCCTTTAACTGGACCCGCACCAAAATGTAATTGGTTCTTCCCTGGCCCAGGCCTCACACCTCTAGGGAGTCGGGTGCAAATCTGTTCAGTACTTTTTGCGTAATCCTGCTGACAAATAACCCGACAAAAACATAACCTCCATGCCGGAGGTGAAAGTTGGATTCCACCCCAGAGCAAAGAATTACTGCTGCAATGAACACTATTCAACAGGGACCAGTGTGAGCCGATTAGTAAAATATGGGACATATAACATATTTACTCAGGAAAATTAAAAAAAAAACACTTATAAGCTTTCTTTCATAGGGTGAGATAAGAAGATTGACGCTCAGCCAAGCAGCAGCTAGCTCAGCTTAGCATAAAGACTGGGAGCGCAGGGAAACAGCTAGCGTAGCTTGGTGCACAATTTAGAAATATGCCTACCAGCACTTTTAAATCTTCCTAATTGATTGTATATTGTATCTTGTTTGTTTAAAACATGCAAAAACAGAAATGTTAACCAGACGATTTGTGGTTTCGCAGGGAGTGTTGGAACTATTTCTTCGCAAACAATAGTACGGTGCAGTGACTTTCAGTCAGCCCCGTGGTCGGGGATTCTTTGCACAGAAGTGCCCTGTGGATGGATAAATTAGGCTATTGCCTAACAAGAGCCAGGCTGGCCTTTTTTCCATTGCATCTAGTCTTTATGCTAAGCTAGGCTAACTAACTCCAGCTCTGGGCTTACTAAAGCCCAGGCATGAGATTAGTATCGATCTTCTCGTCTAACTCTCAGACAAAAAGGCCTGCAGCCTCCTGGTCTCAACATAAAAGGTGACGCCGCCTTTCAGTCACTCAGAGTAATAAGTTAAAAAATGTTAGTTCTGTAGTTTACTGGGTAGACTGACTCTCTGTCAGGATCAAACCGGCGACCACCTGACTCCGTGGATAAGAAGAGTTTAGAGACTACTGACTTTGATTTAGCTGTGAAAGCCAATATCATGTCCAGTGCCTGAAAGACATGAGAGCCCGGCTGTCGGTTTGGCCACCCTCCACGCTCCTCACCGCAACTCCACTCCTGCCGCCAAGTAATCACATTTGTGTTTGTACAATCTGGTAATACAGCAAATCAATGGAGCAGCCGCCAAAGGCCTGAGCACTATTTACTTTCACCTTGACTCACTCCTCTGAAAACAACCTTGAACACAGCATCGCACCACTGAGGGGAGAGTTATGAATTCCTTTGAAATGACTCTCTGTATTTATTGTTATCGCCTGAGTTTGGCCAACAGCACTTTTTAAGTCTCAAAGAGGGTGTGAATACATTTTCTCGTTTCTAGTTTTCCTACACATTTTCCTTCTCAGCAACTCTGGAACAAACTTCCTGGACTTGTTGTCAAGTCGTCGGACACAGATGGACAGATTTAAGCACAGCGCAGCCCCACAGCCGGTGTTAGAGCCCACCTTACCAGACCGTTTCTTTCACTTTGCTTAATTCCTGCAGTCTGTCATCAGCGCACCTCAGCTTCAGTCTTCTCTGCTGCTTTAATATCCAGTCACACACGGGGACCAAAACACCTGGACCCAGTCCAACCTCAGTTCGGTTTAGTTTAGGTCTTCATTGTCCCGCAAGATGAAAGTCAGCCCCTCACACGGTACAAAATACAATGAAAAAAAGTCTGACAGTAGAATCCCAACTCCAGGCCCACTTACTATGTTTTTTCCTGAGCTTTTAAAAGTATAAAATGGTCTTCATCAGCAGATGGCATTTGCTAGGTTGTCTTGGAGGTGGGTGTGTTGGCGCAATGCAGGCTCACTCGATACTACGATTTCAACCATAGCGCTTCTTGACCCTGTGGACCTTGAAAGTAATACTTTATCAAATCAATACCAACTCAAGGTCCATTTATCAGATTTTTTGCAGAACTTTCAACTGTATCACCATAAAATTTCCATTTGATTTTTAAAAAATGCAACAAATAAGACTGAGGCTAGGATGCGGTGGTAGGCAGTGCAGAGGCAGTCGTGCCTCATGCCAAATGCACCCTGCCTTCATTGTGTATTAGAACTGTGAAAGGAAAAGATTTATAAAATCTGATTATCTGACCTTAATTTTTGGAGACCTGTGTTTTTGAATAGGAGGGAAGGACATTAGGCCTTGTAGCCTTCTCTGATTTGTTCATATACTCAAATAGGTGTTGTGCTCATCCACAGCTGTTTCCCCAGCTGGAGAAACAACCAAAGCTCTGTACGTGCGTTTAAGAATGGGGGTGTCCTTGTCATGTGCCAGAAAATTACCCATAACAATGGCAATGAGTGTGGACGAGACCGATGCATCTGCACAGGTTGTTCAGAGTCGACCTATCGAAACAAATCTTAACAATGAACTTATCAGTAATAACAATGGGTCAAATGACTACGTGCAATTCGAAAGTTGGTGCTTGTAGTGACAAACTCGCAGAGAATTACCACCCAACTTTGCAGTTCCCCTCAACTTCAAGGAGCGTTTTGACGTCTTTCAGCTCATTGTTTTGGTTTTTACAGTCCACAACTTTACTGTTTTGGTTCACTCTTGTTGCCGGTCTCGGAGAAGAAGCTCTAAAAACCTGCTGTACATTACCTGACAGACAAAGATAGAAACTAGCCGATGAGCTTTGTGGAGCATTTAGAAGCTAAAGAGTTACCGTGGACAATTAGATGATAACGTTGCTCTGTGTAACCACTACAACTAACTGTTTGCTAACACATTACCCATAACTGCTTCATATAAACTTCATAAAACTTCCCTGTAGCTTGAAATTGGCATATTTCTGCAGTTGACATGAAAAATGTTAGCAACCGTCAGGGAGACTAACCCACTAATGAAAGAGAAACTAACGGCAACACGATGTCAGACTGATTAATACAGTGAAAACAAATCTCAGTTGTGTGTCATAATCAGGCTAGATGTCAAATTAAACATGAGGGATGGTTCTGATTCACTAAGACTGATTTTGCTTTCCGGGCCAGTTGGTGGCTAAAAATATTTGACTAGATCCTGATTGATTCTCTGACGGATCAGGGGGGGAAAAAAAAAAAAAACCCTTAACAACTGAATAACATTCAGCCTCTGTAGGGAATACGGTCTTTGTTGCCCTTTCTTACTCCTGTTCACTGGCGTTTCTGAGGATCTTATCCTAAATAGTTTTACCTCTTGATGTGTTGTTTTGTTGAAATGATTTTATGTCATGCTGGTTGTTAAAAACTCGTTTGGATGACATCTAACTTCTCTGTCTCTTTCCCTCTCTTTTCTCCCTTTGCAGGTCCGCCTGTAAACGTCACCTGCAACATTTTTATCAACAGTTTTGGGTCCATTGCTGAGACAACAATGGTAAGCTCAATTATTCTCAATAACACTTGGCCGTACAACTTGACATGCAGATTTTGATATCATTTATGCATCACTTGTGTGTGTGCGTGTGGATGTGGATGATTGGGCGGATAATGGAAACTGTCGCATCTCGTCGCAACTCTATTTCAGCCAGTGTAATTTGGCCTGAAAAATGCGATTAATTGAAACGACGCTGATATTCGGCGCAAGTATAGTTTCATTTTTATTTCCTTTCAAAAATTAAAAGCCTTCTGCCCGCTGAGTGTTTAGAAATTTCTCCGCCTCATTGAGCCTGTTTCCCATTTCCAACACTTCATTTGAAAGAGCGCATCACCGCCGCGGCCATTTACATAACAGCGCATCGGCGGCGATGCCGTCGTGCCTATTTGTGAGCAATGGGGGGGAAATATCCGCTCCTTCATTACACAGAAAATCCATTAGTGTTAATATAACCGAACCATCAACCTTTACAGAGCAACAAGGCCCAAAGCAGATATGGCAACACTGAACCGTAGTGTGTGTGTGTGTGTGTGTGTTTTCCATGTGCGTGACAGCAGAGGTGATGTGTGCACCCACAGCGTTCATGAACGTTGTTAAAAACACGCATGCCCACATGATATTAAATACATGAGTCATCTCTTCACCCACCAAATGCATCGAGCTTGTCGGCTGTGAAAACCTGCAGAGCTTAGGTACCTTTGAGGACACTGAAGTTATGTCCGTGGTTGTAGATGTGGCAATGATTCAGGTTCACAATGTACAAACACACAAAAAATAATGGGGAATTTGGACATATTTTAGGCTCAGTATCTTCAAAATCATTTTGATGGGACTCATTTCTTATTTCTCCAGAATTCTGTAATATGTAACCCAGTGGTTGAGGGATGTCAGGCAGCACTTTACCATCTTTTTGGCTTGTTTGATCAGTTTTGACGGGCACTGGTGTCTTCCTGGCAACGTGAACAAACAACCAACCGGCTGTCATTAGGTTTCTCCCTCTTAGACAGTTCAACTCTGATTGGTGCATGAAATCCTAACATCAACTTTTTTCCAACAAAGCCCAGTCCACTTCAAAGAAAAGAAAGAAAGAAAGAAAAAAGCACGCAAAACAAATATAAATAACAAGACCTTTTTAAGAAACAATGGCAGATAATAGCGCGTTCGTGCAGGACCTCTTTGCTTCAGCCGTAAGAAGCTGCTTGAGAAAATTGGCCCTCAGGCCCTTGTAGGTTACAGTTAAAGGATGGGGCAGTGATGTTCTGTATTCTTCTTTGTACTTCTCAGTACTAACAAGTACTGTGTGTGTATCCAAAGCCTGACATGTCTTATTCCTCTGTGCCATAGAGCTCCATTGTCGTCCACTAGCTATTACAAACACATCAGCGATCTACACTGTAGCTCTGGGAGTCACGTTCCTTCATTAGACCGTTTTGGCTCAATCCCACGTGCACGGTCCTGCTGCAGGAAATACTCACTAGATGATGTTGGTTTCACACTTCTCATGCGATTCGGGTACGATAAGAATAAAACAGAATATTGAAAGGCCTCTGCCTTAGCAGAACAAATGTACCTAAAAAGGAAGGAAGGTAAAAAAAAATAAAAGGAAGGAGAGAAGAAAGGAGGAAGATGTCAAGTATATGGAAGATCAGAGGAAGGAGGGGAGGTGAGAAGACAAGCAAAAATGTAGGAAAAAAAGGTGGGACTAAACAAAGGCACTTCTAGCGAGGAAGGGAGGGGATTCCGGTGTGAACCTCCCCAGTAAACACTAACACACACACACACACACCGCTGCACTGAAACTGCTGGTCGCTGCAGATCCAAATTCCAGGTTTTCCCTCCTGCAGAGGCAGAATCGATCCTGGTCACAACTGAGGAGGGAGGGAGAGAAGGAGGGATGAAGAAGGGAGTCGGATGGACAGAAGAGGGGGGCTCTTTGTTTCAAAATGAAGAGGAAGACGAGACAGAAGCGAATGAGCGACAGTGAGAGGGAAACATTTTATTGGACCTGTTACACTCCCTGATTAGCTCCTGCTCCACCAGCTTTAAGTAATTTCTCATAGAAATGTAGTTGCAGTTATTTGCTCGATAGCGCAAAAAAAAAAAAGCGCAACGCGGACGAAGAGCTAATTGCCGCTTAGTGAAGGCTTATCAGTTGTCTGGCGCGTTCGTTCGTAAGTGTTCTGGAGATGTGATAAGCCGCCCTGAGGTTATGAGCGTTTTTCTTTCTGTTTCTACATATTAAGCTCTTGTCCTGCTCACGATATTAACCTATCAAATGGAAGCTAAATTTTAGACCCCGCCTCCCTGACATTACATTGATCTAGCACTAAGTTGATTTCCCGCTCACAGGTGATCCGGCAAACGTAATCGCTGCCTAGATTTCGTTATGTTCAGAGGCAAAGTTTTTTTGCATGAAATTCCTTCAGGACATATTTGCTGTTGCAAGTTAGTTGCATGTAAACATAATTTGTTGGAGACAGGGATGTTATAGAAAGTAGTGAAGAGTTTATGGCTGCAGGTCTTCCTCTAAATTTCCACATTTGGTACATTGTAATCCTGTTTTGTGTTTGTGTCGTACTGTGATTTGCTACACTGCTTCTGTCCACCGCTTTAGCGGCTTTTCCTCAAAAAAGCACATCGCGACAAATCTAGAGACTTTTTGGACAAACTTCAGCAACTCTCCGTAGAAGAGAGTCTTCAGCGTCGCCCCGCGAGCGCGAGGTCGGGTTTCCCTCCGCGGCCACACCACTGACCGCACGGCAGCTGACGCAGACGTGGATGAGCTTCTAACTTTTCTCTCAAATGCAGCCGGAATCGCAGCCGTTGTCTTTAACTTGTGCGTCTGGTGATTTTATCAGACGACGTCGCGGTTATAAAACCAGGATCTCAGCAGAGCAGCAGCTTGGAAGTGTCTTGGAAGTGACTGCTGGTTAGCATGTCGTCCTAATGGGCCGCGTTTCAGTCACAGCTTCATACTTTTTCCTTTGTCTGACAACAGAAACAGAAAAACGTGTAAATCAGAACGGCTTTAGCGGGAATTCAGGTGGATTAAATGCCTGAATATACGAGCACAGAGAGCAGGAGAGAAGCAGACAGATGAAGGGCTGAAACCGGCTGAAACCAGCTGACACCAGGCAGAAAGCAGATACGACGCGATGGCGTCATGATTATGCTAATCAGCCTATTGCACCATCTAGCGACGATTAGCGACTTTTCCAGCAGGCTTTAGCTACTTTCCATTGAAAGCAGCTGTTTACAACGTCTTCAATTTCGCACATTGACCGTACACGGTCCAGCCGCGTAGTCGGTTGTGACCTAGTCTTGTTTTTTCCCCGACTTCCAGAGTTTCCGCTGGATCTTTTCCTCATCGAATTCGATGATCTTAGCGGATGTTATATGACGTACCAATCGTCAACCCCTGTGGGGAAAAATAATCCAAAAAAAACAAAACCAAACTAGATTTTTTTTTCTCTTTGTAAATAAAATGTAATTGTCAGAGCTCAGATGTCTTCGGAGCCTGTAACCCTGCTCGCCGCTTGTCAGGCAGAGCAGGGTGTCAATCAAGCGGTGAACACAGGGTGACGTCTGCACGCTGAGTTCACACACTGAAGACCGCAGTCAGCGCCGTTGCTCTAATCTCTCAACGGAGGGATTAGAAGTAAAAACAAAGTACTGAAATAACCGGATTTATCAGGTTTTATCGAAGCCGAAAATCCATTTTTAAGTACGGGAGGCGAAACGCAGAGCGAACGGGAAGCTCGAAGCAGTGATGGTGTTCGTTGCAGTGTGTGGCTCTCACTTTAAGCTTGGATTCAGTATCCCTCCATCCTCAACACACACACACACACACACACTTACACAGATACTGCTGCTGGGGCTGGAGCATGGTGATAGATGGAGTTGGTAGAATGGCGCAGTGCTTGTTCAAGTCCCGGCGGTACACGGCTTTATTCCTGTTTCAGCGCTCTCCCCGCTCGCTTGCTCGCTCACTCTCTCTCTCTCTCTCTCTCTCCAGAGCACACACACTCTCAGATAGACACGCAACCCCTTCTGTCTCTCGCTCTGTGGTTCGTTTCCTCCTTCCCCCACCTCCTCTCCCTCTTCGTTCTGAATACACACATGTACTCAAACCAACCTGGCTTTTCTCTGACACTCTCTGTACAACACACACACACACACACACACACAGACACACGTGTATCACATACAGAGCAAGGATGACAGGACCAAGACATCAATATCCACTGGATATCCATAAAATATATATGTATGGTATACAAGTATTGAATTATATTTGAAATGTGCTTATCAAGTAAAAACCAAGAAAAAGAAAAAAGAAGATAAAAATACAAATGTGTCCTACTTAAATCTCTTTAAATGATTCTTGAAAAATGAATTAATGAAATGAAATTTATCCACAAAAAAAAAAGTGACCTATATTTTCTGGTTCTTACTAAAAAACAAACACTCTTGGCTTCTAACAACAACTCATTCATTGGCCCGTTTCCTCCACGGTGCTGGCATTTATGACTAATGTAAACATTTTAACCGTGGCTCTACGTCACGCTGTGATCACATTTCCACAAATCTCACGGTTAGATATAAGATATGTGATATACTTTACTATACGTCAAATTTTGTGCTCTCTCACCACGGAGCCATGTCTCTTTATCCTTCACACAACGAAGCCTCCATCACTCTGTTTCCCTGTGTCTTCTCTCTCTCTCTCTCTCTCTCTCTCTCTCTCCCACACATACACACGCTCATTCTCTCGGCCCATTCATTCCCACTCTCACCCTCCATACGAGGCTCTACGCTTTCTCCTCTCTCATTCAGTCTCTCACCTCCTCCTGTGGACGGTGCACGGCCGTGGCCGCGGCAGAGATCGTTGGATACCCGGGGGGGGGGGGAGGATATCGAGTTTGATCTCCAAACTTGAATTTATGAATCAAACCCCTTCTTCCCGCTCCTCCGTCTCCGATGCTGCCAGTGCTACTAAAACAAAACACTGATAATAGTCATATACGGCAGAAGTAACAGTTTTAATGATCAGTTGACTTACTTGGAAATCTCAAACAACAAAAGAAAGGAAAGTAAACAATAGTTATGCGCCGTGTAACCTTGTCTCCTAGAAATGATTCATATATTTCCCAACTGTTTTTCGCAGCTTACACCGTGGTAACAGACGCAATCACAGGATTATGTTCAGAGGCCATGTTTTTTTTTGAATGAATGAAGTGCTACATTAATGGATATCCTGATTATGTTAGTAGAAAACATAATCCGGTCACAATTACGTTCCCTTCCAAACCTTAGTTGTATATAACTGTAACTTCCTGGTGACTGGGCTGAGTGTGAACGATAAAAGATACCGTTTGCGTCTGTAGACTTCGTTTTCTCTGGTGTGTATCTCTGCAACTGTACACAGTCACTAGTCTTGATCTAGATCTAGCACTGCTTTGGGTTTGTCATCACTCTGGACTGCAGCGCTGGTCTCAGATATGCTAGGTCTGCCTTTGATGTGCAGCGGTGCCTCCTTAGCAAAGTGACCATTTCCCAGTTTTAATTGAGCACTTTTTCCAGCCACTTGACACCAGGTCGCACAGGATAAATCGGAGATGTTCCGGCTCCATGTGAGGTGGTTTTGACCTCGAAGTTTCCCATCTTGGTTTTGGGGAGAGAGAGACTTGTTGCAGCATCATCTGCCAAACCCCTCATTCATTAAAATGACCTGAAGATCCGGGGAGAAGTTTGCCGTCGTGAATTGAATTGACGTCCCGCAGTGCTGCTGCTGGTGGCGGCGGGGTTTATTTTGACACCACGCAGCGAGGACAGCATCTTTCTCTCTCTCGGCGCAGCGTTGTGTGAGTAGAGCAGATGTGCTGCCATAATGTGTGAGCCGCCGTGACCTCCCACCTCCTCTTCCTACCTGAGCAGCATCCAGGGAGCCGGCACGATGTTATGACAGGAGCTGAATCGGAATACGGCAGCTGCTCCTCTCTGTGGTTATTGCAGTTGTTGTTGTCGGAGGAGGAGGAAGGAGAAGAATGGCAGGAGGATGAGGATTGCAGTCTTCCATGCGTGGTTTACCGCCTGAGTGTAATGCACGCTGGAATCAGTGTGGTGTTGTGTAAGTACAGCATTTCTTCTGCTAATGGTTTCGCAGTGGCGTGGCAGCAGTGGATGGTAATTTCAGGGTAGCACTTAACAGTCCAACGGCCTTCTGTCAGGATATTAAACCACGAGTGTGACCCTACAGACGTCGTAGGACTCCCACTTTTTTACTGCACATATGCCGACGTCCTGCCTGCACTTTCCCTCCACCTTCAGGAGGAGGAAGGGCTTTCAACGACTTTTCTTACTATTTAAATTAGTCAACCTTTCAGAGAATAGTTCTAAGTTATTCTCTGAAGCCGTTCATTTTCTCCTTCAAATGACTTTTCCCTCAGTTGAATCCTAGAATGCAGCATCGTCCTCCCCTCTGGTTAATGCACTTAACGTTCGTCCGGCTCGTGGAGCTGAGGTTTTATGGCCCAAGCGAACTCCGCAAACCTGACCAGTTTTGCCGACGATACAATAAAGTGCCTAAATTATTAAATGCTTTCCAGGGATGTCAGAACAATGCAACACTGTATGTGACAGCCCAAACTGCAGGGTATCTTCCGCTCATAAATAAAGATGTGAATGGATTGGAGGTGAAGGTCTAACATAAACTTAAAGAGAACAAGTTAGTGTTTTTGACTAAATGGATTAAAGAGAAAAACTTAGAGGTAGTTTAATACATTATATTTGATTTGGACTTATGATTTCTAGACTTTGAATAGTTTATTCCCCTTGTAAAAACTGGTGTGTGTGTGTGTGTGTGTGTGTGTGTAATAGCTGAATACATAATTATCTCAGTCTCTAGCGACTCCATCAAGGCCATTTCTGCTCAGCTTTTGCTCTTTCCAAGCTTTGGACTGCAGGCGGGTTACTGACTGATGATCCTGGCGTGGGCTTTCACCTCTCCTCTGTATTCCCTCGTTCCCTCTCCCCATCAAATAACACTCAATATCTCTGCACCATTTCAGGTTATCTATCACATTCTCGAGCAGAAGAAAAGGCGACTCATTCATGAAAGGTCAAGCTCATTTGTTTCATGTGAGATATTCAGTCTAATAAACAGTGATAAACGGCAGAGGAGTGTGTCGCTGAGGCTGATGTGACTGTATTTCACGCCCACACTCACACACATGCGGCACCGTGGCCGATTGCTCCTTTAAATGCCACCCGCTGGGGCTGACGGCGTGGCCGAACCCTCGTCCCTGCGATGCATTTCTGCTACGCCACGCAGCTTAATGATGGCTCCATCCTGGACGAAGTGGCCGAGCTCCGTATTCTGAGAATAATTGACAATTAGGGGGATGGAGGGCCGAGCTAAATGCCACCCCACGCTGAATAGAGAGGCTCCATCTCTGAGGATGAGGTTCTACAATAAACATGCATATATAGATATATAAAGATATATATAGATATATATAGATTTGCATATACAAGAAAAAGAACAATATATCCAAGTGAATAGAGAAGGAGATGGAGAAATGCTCTGTGTAAAGCTCTGTTCACCAAACCCACATGTCCATGTGATGTTTGTCTTTCATTGGCGTAATGCATTCCCTAGGTGCTGTAAGTAACCTTCGACCAATCTAAACTCCAGTCCTAACCTTTACCTTTTTCTGACCCTAACCGTCAAAACAGCCCTTTGAAGAGGTGAGGGAGGACCGGGCAAAATGCCTTCACTACCCAAACAATGTTACGTTTTCTGGAAACAACACCACTTGCAGTTTCGGGAGTGATTACCGGAGACCGACTGTGCCGCACTCTGAAAAAACGATAGACTCGTTCGTTTTGGCAAATGCCCCAAAAACGACAATCGTTCACGTTCAAGCAACGGAGCCTTGCAGTGGAATTATAACTCTTGTCCGCCGGGAGCAAAGGAAGAAATCAGGTGGCGTTATTATAGAGATTCAGAGTCAGCAGAGGGAGGAGGTGGATGGCTGTGTCAACAAAACATGAGAATGTAAGACAGGAGATTCCTCTTTGATTCCGAGTCAACATTGATTTCTTTCAACCGGGACCATGATAATTCCCTAACCTTAACCAGGTAGTTATTGATGTAACCATGATGGAGAAGTTCCCCCAGCCTCAACCAGGTTCTTATGTTAACGCCAACTTGCCCTAACCCTGTCCAAGTTGTTTTTGTGCCCAAACCAAACCAAACCCTAACCAGAGCGTCGCCACATGGTCACGTTGTCACAAATGATGTTGTGCTGCCGATGAGGGCGCCGGATCACAAAACACTTCTACGTGCAGTGTGTTGTTGTTACACTGGATGGCCGGGTCGCCAAAGACCTTGACAAGGAGACAGTGGTTTCTGTCTCCCACAAACAGTCAACCTTTGTTTTCAAAGAAGTTTTCCGAACCATGACCGTGATCCTTTCCTAACATTAATAAAGTGGTTTTAAATCTAAACACAGCCATACTGTAAACCCAGACAAGTTGCCTTTACTGAAAAACGTAAAGCAACAGATTGCCTTAAAATTTAAGTTGAATACACTAAAAGCCAAATTATTAGTCTGCGGGATTCAAGTCTGCAATAAAATCAACTCTTTGCCCAAACTCTTCATCTCAGCAATTTAAGCCACAATGACTAGATTTTACAGTTTCATTTACTTTTCTTTATCATTCATTTTAGTCAAATATTTATGTTGAGAAAACTCAGAACTTGCCTTGTTTACAAGTAAACACACAATGATTAATGATTACTGAAATATTTACATTTTCCAGAAATGTTCTCACTTTCTAAAACTCAAATTGGTCCTCACAAAGATAGGAGAGCAGGAGACACACACCTGTGCCCACACACGCATGCATACACAGTCAGACCTGTGGATGATGTATTGATCTTCAGATAAACAGTGGAGGCTGCAGGTCTTAAAGCCGCCCGGTGGAGGTTCATTTCCGCACCGCAGTCTGGATTTAACCTCCGTCGGCTCAGACTCCGGCTGGTAGGAACCTTGTAGAACCAGCAGTGAACATCATGACTCTCTGAGGCTTTGATCCATTTCGCTCAGGCAAAGATCAGCAGCTTTCAAAAGTCAAACATCTGACCACGCTCGTTTTCGTATAGGACGAACTGTATATTGCGTGAGGTCTTAATGTTGCAGATGCATTGCACTTTGACATATCTCAGCAAAACTAAATCCTCGGCTCAAGATTTCTCTCCTGCCTCCATTTTACATGATTCAAGATAATAGACCTGATTAAACTTTCCTACCCACAGATTTGATTTTAACTTATTTAGATGGAGAAGTTTTGCGGGATTCATTAACGTTTTCTTGTTTTTGAAATTTCTTCAGAAAATATTGGGTGATAGCAGGTAGAAATGGAACAACAAACCGTGGCCAAATATTGCAAACAACACTGAATGGATTCCCTCCAAAAATTGAGGCACCATTTCATTAAAGCACAAAAGTTTAAAAACATGTTATTCTTGGCTACACGACTGACAGGTTTGATAGATGGATGATAGATAATGCTTTCTCCTGTTTTTACAACAACAAGAACCCAAAAGACCGAACAGAAGCCATTCGTTAACATCTCTTCTTTGTAGGATCTGTGAGTTTGAAATGTATACATCCAGCCCCGAGGCCTTGTCTTTGAAATGCGCTCTATAGAGCACTCTGTCTTCTGTTCATCTATCCCACTGTCTGTCCAATTGTATCTCTCCATCTCCCTGTGTAAGACTAAAGAGGGAGCAGCAGCTCAGTGATCTTCAGCTACCTTCCAGCTTTGTACCAGGACAAGTGTCCATGCATCCGTCCGCTTGTCTGTAGCGTATATCTTATTTGTAGTGTCTATATTATTTGTACCAGTAAGCGTCTTTCTGTAGCGCTTGAGAAACAAACCTTTAAAAAGTGCATTATCAATCAAACAACAGCGAACGCAAGCCTCCAAGACGGACTAGAACAATAAGAATAGAGAGCTGGGAAACAAAAAAAAGACAAAAACCGAGTCGACTGTAGTCTTCAAGGCTGAGGAGGGTCTGAGGCAGCGCACCGGCTCACTGGCAGGAACAAGATCTCGGATATACTGTAGCTCAAAGCCACAGTTCGCCATGATCGGAAAAATCTCTTACGTTCACAGAGAATAGAAAAGGACATCTGGATGGAGACCCGTAACCAACCGCTCATCGGACTGCGAAATTCAGTCCATCACGCCGTCTCTACATCTGGCGGTGTCTGTCGATCCTCTCCCGCATGGAGTTACAGCATCTTGAGTCAGCAGTGCGATGACCCTTGACGAGCCTTTTCTTTCCGCCCTTCCCCCCATCTTTCCTTTTTTGTTAAAGGGAACATCTCCATGCGGACGCCTCTTACGTCTCTCTGTTTTGCCCTTGTGTTTCATGGATTTATGCTTTAGAACTTTTGCCGTTTTGTAGTAATTCAATTTCTCTGCCGAATCAATTCCCCTCCAAACTGTCCCGTTGACCTCAGAGAGACTTTGGACCTCCAGAGAGTGCAGCTGTGGGAGTCATAGGTGGAGAGGGCACTGGTGACAGTGACAGGATAATATGAGCTAAAAGATGAGAGTTTCTGCAAGTTGAGAAAAAGCAAAACTGGCATTTCGTGTGGTTGATGCATTGCATTCTGGTCTCTTTCCTGCTCCTGTGGGTGTAGACATTGTTCTTCCTGCCTCCTCTTTGCTGATAATTGGGGGCCAAAATCAGACATTGAATTGTTGATGTTTCAAAGGCATTTTTTGGTATCAGGCTTAAAAAACCCACCAATGAGCAGCAGAATAAGTCCTAAAATCAATGTTCCCTCACGAATTAGTTGTATCGTAAGTTTTTTCCTCATTTTGTTGCCCTCTTTTCTCAAATGGCAAACTGAGACTGTTGTAGAATGATCACTGAACAAACTCATTCAGCCATTTAAGCACATTGCACATTGCTTGCTGACCAACAGAACCCCTCTTGTTCCACCACCGTACTGATGTTTGTCCCCTAGCAAAGTGAAAAGATATCTTCCAGTGGTCAGTATCGTCATCAGAAATGACAGCAGTGGTCTTCAAATACTTGACCTGTGTTTGTTTTTTCCTCACACGTGACCGTTGTTGGTAGCACAGGTGGAAAAAGTGTTGTTATACATTGCAAAGCTTGGATATGCGTATAAAGTCACATCACATCACATCCTGTCATGAAGGTGATCTTTCTCTAAATGGTGACACGTACCAGCCACCTTGCAAAGACTTGTTTCATTTGACATGCATCAGTTGACGTTTGTAGCACACACTGGATGTGTCATACAGACAGGAGAAGCAGGGAGATCACGCAGTGTCAAAAATGTGATGACACCCATTCATACAGTCCATTTTTGAATGCAACGCGTTCTTGTTTTGGTATGAAGAGACGAGTGAAAAATACCTTGAGGATGAAGCTTTTTTACTAATATCCACACCCTTCGTCAGATCTCGATTTTACGATGTGGGAAAATGTTTTACTCCTGTTTTTTCGGCTGCATCAATGTTGTGTAAATCCCTCCCCAAGTGGGCTAAACTTACAACGCCAGTGGTAGACTAAATGCAACAAAATCTAACTGATGCAGGATGCACATTTCCAAGTTATAGGATATAACAGTTTTTAAATAATAGGATGGTCTTAAAGTAGCTTTATTCTGAATATTGTTATTTATATTTGTCATAAAATATGTGATCATCCTTATCCTCCCGTCCATGCATGGTAAATAAAATAAATGCAAGGCAGGAAATTCTACTTCCGCGCTCCGCTGAGCATCTCTTTTGTTGCTGCCCTCTCTCCTTCTAACACTTGCATGTTGTCCGTCCTCTCTGTCTTTCCTCAGGACTACAGAGTGAACATCTTCTTGAGGCAGCAGTGGAACGACCCCCGGCTGGCCTACAGCGAGTACCCCGACGACTCGCTGGATCTCGACCCATCCATGTTGGACTCCATCTGGAAACCTGACTTGTTCTTCGCCAACGAGAAGGGGGCCAACTTCCACGAGGTCACCACCGACAACAAGCTGCTACGCATCTCTAAGAACGGCAACGTGCTCTACAGCATACGGTGAGTGGAGGAAGTGTGAGGTTTAATATTCCAAGTGTTGGGATTTTCAAGTTTAATAGAACAGGAAAGTATTCTGATCACGCGTTTAGCATCAAATTAAACTGATATCAGCATTAGAAATGTTTATAGGGGACATTTGAATGCTTAAGTAAGATTTGTGTGTGGATCATCCAATTATTTATCTTTAAATGAGACTCATTTCAAAGTTTCAAATAAACAGAATTATGCTCTCACATGTTATCGATATCCTTTATTAATTTCTTCTCCCTCGGCGGCACAAATCCAGGCAAAGGTGCAGCTGCACTTGTTGTTGTCTTTTCAGTTCGAGCCAAGCTGTTTTACTCCAGTTCATAAAAGGAGAACTAAATAAAGGTGAAACGCGAACCAGCATACGCCGGCCGCAAGCTAAATTTGCACCAACGATGCGAGGTGAAAATTCACTTCACGTTCTCCTATTCAGACTCACTCAATAAAAGTGAAAAAATGCGAACTAGCTTTCTCTCAGAATTACCAAAACTACAAGCACAATTAGAGACCTCCACACCGGGTGAACGCGTCCATACAATGATGACTTTAAAAAGACATAAGAGTAATGGAAAAAAGATTTTCGTTGTAGCAGAAGATGAAGGAGGAATGTTACAAGTCTGGAGGTTGTATTGAAACAATCAGTTATAAAACTATGATGGAAGATAGACAGTGACTCTCCTGCTCTGACTGCCTGTTTATTGCATTCCAGAGACCTTCATCCCCTGCTTTAGAGTGCTCTTATTGCATCAAAGGTGGAGGTTTTTTTTATTTCCTCCTTGGCTCGACTTCCTCACATTTTATTCCTCGTATCACCAAGACATCCCTTTCAAGGCTCTCAGAGTTATAGCCGCCTTGAGCCGACAAACCTTTTAGCCTGCCGGTGCCTCCTCTTCCTCCTCGCTTTTATTGCCTCTGCTCCGGGGTGGATGAGAAACCGTCGCAGCAGCCATGGTAATCTACTCACCCTGTTAGTATTCCAGCAGCGAGTCTGATCTGTTATCAACCTCAGTTTTCACCTTCGTGTCCAGCAGAAGGAGTGAGATTGGCCCTTTATAAATATCGTCAAAAAAGGGATGAACCCTGCAGTCTTCTTCTGCCGCTACTTTCATTTTTTAACTTGACAACATCAGAATGAACCCTCCGTTGATCAGCTTGATCTCGGAGGCGGCTCGGGATATTAAACCATCCCGGGGGAAGGAGGAGAAAGCGAGTCTTGTAAATGTTGTTTACTCTGCTTTTTGATGTTTATCGCTCAACAGTGGAGCAGCACGAGGAGAAGTCTTGACCGCGTCTCCTCCAAGATGAAAGTAAACTTTTTGAGATCGGAGAACCAGGTTCGCAAGTAGTCCAATCTCCTGCTGCACCTCAAACAGAAACGCAGGGCTTCCTCTGAACTGGTGTGGGGCATCAAGTGGGCATGTGAACTGATATATCAAAAGCAGAATATATGATAAATTAATTTCATCGTGTATTTTAGAAGAGAAAATTACCAAAAGTTCATTCTTATTCAACAGAAAAACTATGTTTTTTCTTCGTTTTTGTCATTTTTCTGGCCTAAATACAACCCACGTTTGGATGAACTGGTCAATCAGACATGTGACTCCGAGACCAGTGTTCGCTCCCTGTTTTCTGCCAACAGTCAGAATCGGTCTATTTTTTACCACGATCACACTCTTGTGTTGTGCCTCGGCCGAACCAAGCCTTAAACACAGGGATGGCCCATCACAGGAGGACATCGCGACCGCAGTGGTCGTTGTTACACTTTTACAAATGTCGTTCGGGTAAAGAAAATGTTAACACCTACATAAAATTACATTAAATACAGAATGATGCACTTGATGTCAAACCTTATGTGTTCGCTATCGATATTGATAGATAAATAGAGTAACTTGTCTTCATTTTTCTGAATAAGCAGAATAACTTACTATTTAGATTTAATAATTTAATGGATTTAAAGGAAAGGAAAGGTTTTCAAAGTGTGAGGGTTGAGAGTTGAAGGGAGGTGCAGGGGGAGAGTCCTGAGGCAAAGACGCTCTGTGAGGTGAAAGGGAGAGGTGCATGTTGGTGTTTTAAAAACAACAGGAGGCTAGCTGTTGTAGCTACACCCGCTGATTTGGCTGCTCACCACCAACGCAGTCAGAAGTCGGACCCGAAGCGGAGGCTGCGACGCACAGCTCATGGAGGCAATCGAGGTACTTTAAAACGCGAGCGCCCGGTTACCAAATCCTTTTCTTAGAGGCATGATTCAGTCAAATCTGAACACACAGACATGATACTCAAATTTTTATATTCAGTGTGATTTAACTTTCAAACGATATCATCATCTCCAGTGTCCATCACGAATAAACATCCATGATTTCCCTTGGAAATCCCGGAAAAAAGACGCTCCTTAAAATTGTTACGTTTATAAGTTTTCTTCAGTATCAAATAATCCAGTGATAGTTGTCTGTACATCCATGGGTACGTTGCAAACATAAACTGCTATCTGCAAATTCGGCATACTCTTACCAAAATATAGACTAATACAGGCTCAAACTATGGGCTCAAGTCGTAGCCCACAGTGTCACTCACTGACTCCATTACAACATTATACTTCCTGCTTTATTTTGAGCTCAGAATTCATTTGACACAGTTCAGAAAAAATTTCGTACTGTAGTCAGATGTGTTTAATGTCAGACACGGCTGAGGTCACCAAGTTGTGCATCTATCCCGCAATAGTAATGTAGGATTTCCCATGTAACCGCTCGTCTAGTGGAGCAAAAGCACAAAAGCACCTGCGGGGCTCGAGGCTCTACTCCCGCTGAAGCACTACGAGCACGAAGCAAAGGAATTAACTTTGTCAGCATCTGGCATGTAGGTGTCACGGTGCAGCGGACAGAAACCACAGCGCTGAATCTCCTCTCTGAGAAAGTGGGACATCTGTGGAGACTACATCATGTGTGTATCACGTATTCAGCATTCTGTCGGGGACTCGTAACAATGTGCAGACGCGGCACTGTTTATTTGGCACATCGGGCCAACCGGACGGTTGTGTGTGTCGTAACGGCGGGTGACCGGTTAGAGCAGAGCAGTGAAATCACCTCCTGCGCGTCACGACAGCCTGCTGACAGCCCACAGTCTGCAGAAATAAAACGGGAGCTGGACTGGGGTTCACCTAGCGCTCGTGAAAATAACATTTTATGGATTAGAGATTAGTCCAGTTGTGGTGATGGATGGTATCTGGGAATTAAAGTTAGATGAAAGGTGACAAGCTCCCTGGTCACCACAATATATCACCAAGCAAACAATGAAGCCTAGCAATTAGTGCATTATGGGAATTATTAGCCGCAACGTCTTCCACCAATTGGATGACGTTAACCGATGACGTATGTACGATGGACAAACGAGAATATGTTCAGCTCGGAGTTCATTCCTGGCCTTGGAGACAGCAGTTAAGAAAAAAAACAGTCTCACCACAAGGTCCATTTAGTAGCTCTCCAGGAGCTTTCAATTGTATCACATGGTCGTCATCAGCAAATGGAGTTGACAGATGTTTAAATTTCCATTTTTCTAGGACTTTACAGACTTCTCGTCCATCAAAGTTCATTCGTTGACAACTGGGCAAATTCAAGATCATGTGATTTGATTGAAAGCTCCAGAACAGCTACTAAATGGACCTTGCTTTCTCACATCTGGGAATACTGTTTTGGACATTAGTCTTTATTTTAAATCATATTCTGTTACTGCGAAGCTTTGTGTGTGTATTAATGCCGAATTGATAAAGCGATTTATTATTGATAACTGAATAATTATACGATAGTAAAGCGACCATCTGTTTGTTGGTGAAAGCATTAAAAAATCCCAAATAAGCAACACTAGGATATTTTCTTGTAACGTTCAACAGTTCAGACGCTGCACAACGCATTCGCTAATGACGGATACTGAAGACAAGCATCGCCCGCGTCTCTGAATGGCTCCGTTTTATTTGAAAACAGAGATGGTTACATCTTCTGCAGTGTCCACACTTTTGAATACACAGCTCCAGACAGACCAGCTCCAAAACTGCTGAGCTCTAACGGGCAGCGTGGAGCAGCAATAAAGTCTGAGCACGTGTTTTAGCTTTCAAATGGCGGATATCTCATTTTAAAATGAAAGTCTTTAATTCCAGTAATGCATCATATCAGTTATTTAAAAAAAATGGTTTTTCCATTAATTTCTGGGGGAAAAAAAAAAGAGAAGTTGACTTATGTGGAGATACATTCTCTCTACGTGACAGCAGTAATTAATTTCGGTGCCTGAGACTCAGAAATCGAATGTGTCACCGTGACGCGGGACCGGCCTCCCCGAACATTTTAATTTTCAGGACTTTCATGGATCAGCCTTGCATGAAACAAGATTCATTCCCATGTTGCTGCACGCCTGCCCAGCTACAGGTTTTCATCCTGTTAGTCCTCCGGCAGAGAAGCAGACGTGGCGAGGTCTGCAGTGAAACCCTGACCTCGTGATAATCAGTGTTTTTGGAGGTTACCCAGAAAGAGCAAAGCGTTGCTAATAAGCCGTGTCAGAAATGGCTAGCAGAGATGAGATGAATGAAACTGGGGCTCGATTATCTTTCTGAATAAATGGATTCAATAAAAAGATGAGGATGTCGATGAATCCCGTGAAAGGACCAGCGATGCGTTAGTTGCTCTCTCGTACTTCCTGACTTCCCTGCACCGTCTGTGGCTCTCGGCTCCACGCTCATCAGTTCTTGCTAACAAAGTAAATCTTTAAAAACTTGTGACAAACGTGTGGTTTCACTTTTAAAAAGGCTCAGTAATTTACGAAAAAGTTACTCAAATAGGAGGAAATAGCGCATTTGTTGAGGACTGTTTTCAGTGGCGGATTAATACTCATATATCACCAGACTTATCCTGTAATTGTTCAGTGTATAAAGTGACAAAAAAAAGAAAACACGAGCCATGAGAAGAGTCCCCCTCGAAGCCCAGGGGGACGTCCTCAAATTCCTGTCTTTTTTAACCAACGGTCTTAAACCCAAAGACAAAGTTAAATTCACCATTGATTCAATTCATTCGATCAATATTAAATATACGCAGGTTTCCCCACAGGGAGAAACAGCAAGTCGTCACATCTGAGATGCTCGAGCCGAATCTCCGGCATTTTGCTTGATAAATGACTTTAAACGATTCCACCAGATTCATTTTCTGGTGATAGACTAATTGATCGATTGACTAATTGTTACAGTACTAATCCAATCAAATCTGTTTTAATCAAAATGACGTGTGTCTCCATCAAAACAAGTATTTAATTCAAGTAGCCCATCCTTTCATCAAATCTGTGTTATCATTTAATTAGTTTTCTTTCAAATCTGGGACATTAGTCAGATAACAGCGAATGTATGACAGTAATGAAGCTAAGCTATTGTTACGAGTCAGTCTGGATAACAGCGGTGGCTAAATTGATTTATTTTTTTTTTTTAATGCCCCAAAACAGAGAAAATGTGTTAATTTTTATCCATTTAAAACCCGTCCTGGTCTGTCAGTGTTGGGAATGGTGGCCTGGCACTGGCTGGTTGAGTAACACTGATAAAGCTCTGGATAATCCTCTTAGTCTAAGTGCTGCTTCGTGTGTGTGTGTGTGTGTGTGTGTGTGTGTGTGTGTGTGTGTGTGTGTGTGTGTGTGTGTGTGTGTGTGTGTGTTTCTGCAGAATAACACTGGTTTTGGCCTGTCCCATGGATCTGAAGAACTTCCCTATGGACGTCCAGACCTGCATCATGCAGCTGGAGAGCTGTGAGTAATTACAAACACACACTCACACACACACCACACACACACACACACACGCACGCGCGCGCGGCGAGGGCTACGTGGAGAGCATCAGTCGATCAGTCACTGAGCAGCTGGCAGGGTGAGAGATATGATATAGATTTCTTGTGGCCTTTTCGTTCTTTGAACAGGCGTGAGAGGAATCGGGGAAACAGCAGCTGCATTTCAAAGAGTTGTGTGCGTCTACAGAGCAGGGTCAGCGATAATAAAACAAAGGAAGAACAACAGAGTGCTCCCCGGTAGCGCACCGATACTCGGTGTCGGGTTTGACGTTAGAGCTTCAGAGGGGAGCGACAGACGCCGACAAGCCTGACGCTGACGCCGGCACGTTGGCATTTTTAAACCGGGAATGAATGTTGGCGCCGATGGGATGTGAATCCTCCTCATGGGGAATTTTGTTTCCTTAAAGGAACAGCTCAGGCCCAAAATGCGATCACGTCATCACTCCGCCTCGGCCTCCGGGTCACTCACAGCGCCGCCGAAACGTGTCCAGCCACCACGACCGCAGCAGAGGAAAATAAGCAGGACTGTGTGTATCGAGTTGTGTGTCATGGATTGAAATGCACCGGTCGGCACAGGTCAGATATCTGACGGCGTAGCTGACCTCGTTCACACGTAAGCGAAACCCAAGAGGCTCCTTGTAGCAGGCGAGTCAGACGGTTCCTGTCAACCGGTGGAAAGCGACAAAGTCGTTTTTCTTTGACTACGTCTCGGGGACATTTTTCCTTTTTTTTCCTCTCACTGTCTCACTGATTTGCTGACAGCCCGAGTTTTACTGTCAACATGAGCCAATGCCCTTTAATCTTTCCTTATTTCTCTGTTCTTTAATTCATTGTTTAATTTATTCTTCTTTCCTTTGACTATTCTTTCCTCCCTCCCTTCTGATTTTCTGTTTTTCTGCTTTCCTTTCTTTCCATCCCTTCCAGTCCTTCTTGTCTTAATTCTTTTCTTCATTCATTCCCTCGTTCCTAACTTACTTTATTCCTTTCTTCTTGATTCTTGCCTTACTTTTCTTTCTTTCCTTTTCCCGTGATCCCACGTATCATTCCTTTTTTTCTCTTTCCTTTCTTACTTATTTTCCTACTTCACTTCATCACTTGCCACCTTTCTGACTTTCCCTCCTTCCAGCTGAGTCTTTCTCTCCTTTAATCTTTATTTATTTATTTGCTCTATCCAAATTTCATTCTTTCTCTTGTTTCTTTTCTTCCTTCCCTCTGTCTTGCATTCTTTCCTCATATCTCATTCTTTCCTTTCTCTGTTTTTTATTCATTCAGCTATTCAGCTGAGCTGAAAACATAAAATCCCCACACTGGAGATATGAGGCGCTTCCCTCAACACCGAACTAAACTCTGCTCTTGTTCACGATGAGATTTATTTATTTTTGTCGATTTTCCTTTTTACTTCTTTCACCTCTGCTACAAATGGCCACATTCCTCTGTTTGTTGGAGAGCTGTGGACATTGCTGCTAGCCAAAATCAGCACATGACACGGTGGTGGGCAGGTAACAGAATTTCCAGTTTGTCCTGAACTGGTCCTTTAACCTCAAAATCCCTGCCGGCACATCCGCGCTCCCTTGTCGTCACATATGGACGCTCAGTCAGGCGCCCTTTGGTGTGCAGGGTGGTCCAACGGGAGAACCGTCTCCTGACAATTACGTTTTGCAGAAAACGTATTTGCTGTTGCGGTTTAGTTGTGTAGAAATGTCATTTTTAAGAGACAGCTTTTATGCCGGGCTAAAATGACGCCAACAGGTCCCTGACCGGGCGTCGACTCGGGAGTGGGACCGCCTTGTCCCCGCAGGGCGTGAACCTCTCGCTGGGTGACCCCGCACCCCAACCAGACACAGAAACATCCTCTTCCTCCCCAGGGGAAACGACTGAAATGAAAACAGACTAACCTCCTGTTCCCTGCTGTCTCCTCCAGTCGGCTACACCATGAATGACCTCATATTCGAGTGGGACGAGAAGGGAGCCGTGCAGGTGGCCGACGGCCTGACGCTACCTCAGTTCATACTCAAAGAGGAGAAGGACCTGCGCTACTGCACCAAGCACTACAACACAGGTGGGTGGGACCAGGACGGAGAGTTGGCTTCCGTCAGTCTCTGGTTGATTCTCTCTCTCATTAGCGTTTCTCTCGTTCATTCTGCGCCTGTTGCGTATGTTGCTGTGAGTCTGATCTTCCTCGAACAAATTTTAAAAAGCTGCAGTGGGGAATTGATTTCAGCCTGTTTCTTGCACAAATCAAATCGAAAATTAAGAAATGTTTTCGTGATTCTTGTGTGGTGATTTGTTTCACTCTGTCTTCTTACTACTTGCTAAGAACAAGTGTATTTCATTTTAAAGTAGTTGTAGGGACAGTAGAGCCAAAGATCTGAGAGTGGCGTTGGACTTTGGCTGGTTAGCATCGTTCGTTGTGACGTTGTCGCCGTGTTTCCAGATCAAAAATCACTGGATTAAAAATTGATCCAGCATAGGTCAGTATAGCATTTCAACTAATACAGTGGGTTGCTTCGGCCCACGAACCCAACAGCGATATAAAAATGTTACTCACACTGGGGGAAAGCAACTCGGTGGTACTGGGCAAAGTAAATCTAGTAGTGTGACTCCTCATTGGGTCGATTTTTGACCCAGTGATTTGAGGATTTAAGACGTTTAAAGGCTCGATAGCAGACGGGAATGACTTCTTTTCGACTTGGAAGTTTGACAGAAGAGAGAGAATTGTTTTGCAGTGCAACACAATAACATTTCAGTCGGGCCAACACACGTAAAATACATTATTATCTTAATGCAGCGGCGATGATATTTGGCATCTAGGGGCTGAGGTCCCCCCCCCCCCAGGTGAAGGTAGACACCGAGCCTGCAGGTGGATGAACGTGGAGGTGGGGCTTTTGAAATGCTGTGTGAACAGCGGCCGCAGCAGCGGGATCACTGGCAGATTAAGTACAATGTCGTGATTAAAGGGCTGCATGTGATATATGTTGCAGTGGGAAGAGTATGTCAGACTAGTGCAGCAGAGAACTGTGCACGTTGTTGACATGAGAAATGAGAACATTTTCTTCAATCAAAGAACAAAGGTAGAAAAACACACTTTTACTTTCAACTTTTGATTGTTTGCACTTAAAAAAACCAAACCAATCTCCATGATTTTTGCTCTTCCTTCCTCGCCTTTCTCTTCCTAATCCTCACTTTACTCCCTTTTTTCATCGAGCCACTTTTCCTCTTCTGTCCTCATTTTGATTTTTTATTTCTGCCTGGTTCTTCCCAGGGTTTGCACTGTAAAAGACAGGGGCGTAGAAAGAGAGGATTGGTTAAGAGCAAAGAGAAAATAAAGCAAGAGGGATGCATCTCCATTTAATGAAGGGAGAGTATTATCTAAATTCAGACTTGGCAACCGCACAGTCTTAGAGGGAGATGTTAAAAATGTTTTCCCGGAGAGTGCTGAAATCCTGTGTGAGTCCGAGACAGAGTTAAGAAAAATCCTTCCTTCATTTGAATGTGTGAAATGTGGAAATTACAGGGATACTACGCTGAAATGGAAATACATATTCCCCAAATGTTTTCTTATTTTCTTTTTCTTCCAGCGTCAGGTAACTTTCGTTGTGGCTCAGTGACGAGGAAAACACGGCGGGCTGCAAAGTGTGTTTCCGCCACAAACTCAGAAATAACTGCTGATCAAGTCCCTTTTTCTCCAATTAAAACTTTTTTTCTGGGTAGATAATCATAAAAAATGTGAAACCATCATAAAAAAATGAATGATTCAGTGTAAAATGAAGTGAGCGAAAGCAGAGGAAACAGAAAATGGTCAAAGAGAGAGGGGATTAAAGATTAGAGGAAAACAGGAGAAAGGAGAGGAGAAAGGAAAGAAAATAACAGTACAGAGGAGGAAAAGGAGGAAACCGCAGGAGAGAAGAGGTGAGAATAGCAAAGAGGAGGCGGATTAGGATAAGAATAGAAAGTACTGGAAAGAAAAAGAAAGGACTGTATCGTGTCGTGTGAGAAGGAGGCCGACGAGCAGCAGAAATCAGAAAAAGCGACGAGCAAGGAGAATCTACCCGAGGACGGGGGAGGACGGGGGCGGCCGCCACGCTCTGTTTCTCCCTCCGGGTCCTCCGAGTGTGGCTGAAAACCATCTGTCCAGTCCACCTCGCCGGTCCACAATTCTTACACTCCAGAGAAAACGCTAAATATATAAATATATACGGTATCCGGTGTCAGCCCGAGTAGCTGGCTGTCTGAAACAGAAAAGAGAGAAATAGAGCTGTGGATGTTTGGGAGGGACATTTTAAGTTCGGTCTCCCTCAGAGAGACACCGAGACAAACTGAGGAACAGAACTCGTGTTATGGGATGTTGGGTCTAAGGTTAAGGGGCCACGAAATGTTTATGAAATAAACTTTAAGCGTTTTACCCGAATGATCATCACAGGCGTAACGCAGCGGACGCGCGAGTCGGTTCCTGCCCCCAGCATCGTTCAGACGGTGTTTATGGTGTTTACCGCACAGTTTCAGTAGTTGACACACTGTCGTTCTTTTACTTTCATATCAAAGTTCTATGAACTTCACAGCTGAACTGTAATTGAAGATAAAATGACAGTATCAGTGTTTTCGTGCCAAACGTATGGAAGTTTCCAGAAATCGTTCCGTCAAATCAGAATTTAATTGTTTTGATGCTTTGTGACTTAAAACGATGGGAATTCTTTGTCATAACATCCAACATTTTAATAGTTTCAGTCTTTAGACAAGACAATTTGTGAAATATTGTGCTTTTTTTATTATGTTATTTTTATATAAAATTACCATATTACACAATATTTTTGTATATCTGATTTTAACCACTTCATTCTCCAAACATTACAACTTCTTCTCAAAATATTGCCCCTTCATTCCCTCTACTAACCCAACAGCGACGCTTGTGCTTTTTTTCTTCTTGTTTCTTTTGTGTGGTTCCTCCTTAAATTAGGTCCCATCCAAATCGTCCACTTGCAAGAAACACAGAAAGACGGAGAGGATAATGCTCTCAAAATGGTGCTTTCAACGTGGCTTTATACACAACAGAGCATCACAATCAAATCCACTGAGGATAGTTTTCAATCTTTATTTGGCCTCTACAAGCTGTGACGCTGCCCTGGATTCGTTTTCTTATTCTTCTCAATTTTCAACGAAACCTTCCTCCACAAAAATACAACATTGAAAAAAAAAAAAAAATGGAGCCACCGGTCAGTGTGTGCGTGCGTGTATGTGTGTATGTGTGTATGTGTGTGAGCGAGCGCCAGCGTGCAGCTGGCTGATTAGTTCAGATTCAGAGCCATCACTCACACAGAAGAGGTTGACGTCTGCTGTCGCCGCTGAGGAGATGAACGATCCACCTCCAGACGAGAAGCCTTGACACGACTCAGCAGCGACACACACACACACACACACACACACACACACACACACACACACACACACACACACACACACACACACTAACACGCAGCACAAATACACACACAAATCCATATCCTCATGCATGCACTCATATGCACGCACAATGAGGAGATAATCCACAGCTTTGTTATATATGTTTTCCCTCCGTCACTGAGCCCCACACAGAGTCAATCATACACCGCGCAGGGGGGGGGTCAGTAGGGGCCGAGCAGCCAATTTTGTGCCCCAGGGTCCCCTGCCAGCTTCATCCGCCAATATGTCTGCTGTTTGGTGCCGGGCAGGTGGCGTACCGTCGCCGCCCCTGTGAAAACCATGCATCTCCGACTTTTCACGAATGGGTTTCAATCGTCGAACCGCAGAGGAACACGTAGTCATTAAGTTCCTCCGAAAAATTTAGCAAATCACCAAATCCGGAGGTCAGCGGTTTTCGTTTGTTTTGCGGTAAGACGCTGCCTGCAGCTGCTGCATCAGAGCGTTAAGAATGAGCCGAAAAAACAATTGTCCCATAAAACCAAAACTAGAAGCTATGAGAGGCTAAAAGGCTCTGCAGAGATTCTGGGCATTCTCAGGCGACCCCTGTCAAATCTGACTCTAACAAGTTAAAACCTCTGCTCTCCCCGTCTTTCCTTTCTTTCGATCAGTAGAAGGCATTAATTCTTCAAGGACAATTTACTCCCCTCCTCTTTCTTCCTTCCCTTTTGTTACATTTCTGTTTCTGCCCCTTTCTCATCTCATCTCCGGCCCATTACTCTCCAGCCATGCCGCTCCTCTGTGACTGTGTGTGCGACGGCGTGCGTGTATGTGTGCGTCAGCGAGCCTGGCTGAGCGTGCACACGCCTCGGTGCTTCCCAATCAAGCTTTAAGAGGGAATTAAGGTGTCGTTTTCCCTCGGATTTATTAGCTGCAGTCCTTTGCGACTCCAGGAGAAGGACAGCGTTTCCCTCTCTCTCTCGATCTCTATCTCTTTCTCCTCCAGTCTCACTGACTGTTGTCTTTCTTTTTTATGTCTTTCCATCCCTCCGTCCACCCCAACACACACACACACACACACACACAAAGAAAAAGCCCCGTTTGAAATACTAATTACAGTTTCTGCTGCATTGCAGGGCACTTTTGTTTACTGGCTGCTGATATGTTTGTAGTTTGTTTGGGTACAAGAGACGTTTACACCCAAACACGTACAGAACATAATGCATCTACGAGCCCTTCACCCGAACCTGAACCAGCACCTTCGCGCTTAATCCCATTCTTCACCCTAACGATAACCTAAACCTAATTCTAATTCTAATCCTAGCCCCGAAAGCAAACCACAGATCTCCTTGGCTCGGCAGCTCATTTCTGCCGTTTAGCTCGCTGCTGTCACGACGAGAGATAAAACTACCGTTGCCATGATAACCTTCCAGAGTCTTAAAATCTTGTCTTGGAGTATTATTAACCACTGAGAAATGTTTACTGTTTGATCACTTTGCAATATGAGATTCTTTTCTGTCACGTTAGCGTCTACACGATCTGCCAATTGGCACAAACGCCAAACTTGAGACCCATGCGTGAGCCTGCCAGGGCAAATTTAGCCACAATTTACGAGCAGCGATCGTTTATGAAATAGGACACTGCCACTTCTTGCAGTGTATGAGTAAGCAGAGCTCACAAATTGCTTTTGTAAAACAGGCCCCCTTAACCGAAAGGGGGCCCCTACCATTACTGATGAATCCTTTTGTGTTTATTTTCTGTTTTTGTTTTGTTTTTTAATGCAGGGCGGTTTTCGGTCGACCTGACAAAAGGCTTTCGCTCAGCAAAACTGTCCTCAGTGAACCAAATAGTCCTCAGTGCCAAAAAATGTCATCACCTTCCAAGAATGTCCTCCTTTGAAGACTGTATTTTCAGCACTTTGCTCTTTATTGGAAGGTTGATAGTGTAGAGGCAGACGGGAAACAAGGGGAGAGGGTGGGAGCATCGGGCAGCAGGGGCCCCCTGCTGGAATCCAACCACAGGCTCCTGTTCTCATTTATATGTATGTGCCTCAAACACTGGGCTGCCAGTGCCCCCCAAAAAAGTTCTCAAATCGGCCCTCACAAGCACACACACACACACACACACACACACACACACACACACACACACACACACACACACTACACGTACAGTGTGAATGAAATTATTGATTATAAGCCAATATGTACATACAAACACGCATGCACACATGACAGGAAGCATTGTGTGTGGGTGTGTGTATGTGTGTGTGTGTGTGTGTGTGTGTGTGTGTGTGTGTGACCATGGATCTTCCAGAAGCACACACAAGTGTGTGCAGTGTTAGACACACACACACACACACACACACACACACACACACACACACACACACACACAGACTCAGCCCCCACATTGAGATAGGGGCCCGGCTGAATAATTTCAATCTTCTTATCAGATGGAAAATATGGACAGCACTTAAAAGCTCTGAAGTGTATCACAGCTATAAATCAAGTCCAGGCTCATCGACCCTCCTCCTCCTCCTCTCTTCCTCCTCCTGCTGCTGTCATTTTCTCCTTCCCTCTTTCCTCCTGTCCTCTCATACCTTCCTCCCCTCCTCATCCCGCTCTCCTCTCGCTCTGACATCGCATTTCCTCCGCTCTCTGCCGCCCCTCCCTTTCTTTCCCCATCTCCTTCCTCCTCCATCCCAGCGTTTCCTCCTCCTCCTCCTCTCCAGTCTTTTAGGGTTAACTCTAATTGATGAGACTGTCTTCCATTGATCTCCTTTGATTAAATGGATCGTCGGCCATCTTGCTTTCCGGCTCTCTCGTGGTGTATTATGAGAGCCAGCGCGCTCATTACATTACAGCGGGAGAAAGAGGGACATTTGTTACTGTTGCTACTGTACCACAATGCAAATAAGCCCACTGCAGCATGTGTTAACTTAATTATCCGGGATTTGGATTTTCTTTTTCTTTTATTCATTTATTTATTTATTTTGTGCAGGAAGTTACCCTTTCTGTATATACAGTATATATGTTTTTGGTTTTTTTTATTATTATTTTTATCCAAAATCCTCTACGGAATTAAATACGAGTATTTGTTGCCATAAGCAGAGACGGGCCTCATGGTTGAAAAGATCTACGCCCCCAGAAACTTAAACCGAATCCGCATTGTTTGATTGGCCAGTGGTTGCGGGGAGGAGCGGGGCTTGAAAAACAAGAGCGAGGCGTGTCGAGCGCCCGACATGCAGTTGCAGGCTGTAGCATAGTCGTAGCATTCTGTGGTAAAACAGGAGCGGAGCGATTCAGAGAAGTAGGCGAAATTCCCGACTCTCTCCCTCCTAATCTCTACGCTCCCCCTTTTAGGCCGACAATGCTGCGAGCGTAAACAATCCACTGTTACTCTGCCTTCGCGGGCTTCACAAGGACTAACGGTGCTCCTGGCGGACCACAACAGGAAGCCGCGGGCCGCCAGAATTTCAACTGCAGCAGCACGGCGCGCGCAGTATATACCGACGTGAGGACGCAACAAAAGTCAAGTTAAGGTGCCGGTGAAAACAAACGGGACACCAGGAGGGATAAAACGATCAAGTTCGCATCTGTGCATTTCCCTCAAGAAAGGGTCCAATATCTTTCGAAACAGACAGAACAGCTAGTTGGACTCATATGATTCATCCCATATGGTTTTGGTAGGGCTCTGACAAAAAACCTGTTTTTTTTGGTTGGTTTTTTTTTTGGTTCAGGTATGAGGACTCGTCAAACTCCTCCCCCATCCGTCTTTAAAACCGATGAAGCTTCTTGTAGGAGTTTACAAATCTCATCCGCAACGACCTGTGGCTGTGCCCGTTTTTTTTCCCAGGAGCTGACAGTAGTACAGGGAGGGACTAAGTCCAGCACGTCAGTGTCTGGGGAGGCGGCTGCAGAGCCGGCAGACAGTTGCTCCCCGTGAGCCCCAGTTTTTGTTGACTGCACTTAAACAAAGCAAACTCTTGAGCTTGAAAATTCATTCTTGAAACTTGGAAAACTGCAGCTTGACAAGAAGCTGATCCTGAAGCCCAGACTTGGGCAAACAGAAACACTCGGGTATACTTTTCCATTTAAACACCGCAACGCTCGGATATTTTTAGAGAAGCTTTCCTTCAGGACGGATGAAGGCCGTTGGAGGAAACGGGCCTTTGAAGCACAAACCTCTACACGATGATACGGTTGAATTTAAGCGCGTTTAATCGGCCATGATGAGGATGGATTTTCCAGAACGTGGTAACTGAACCACTCTGTGCAATGCAGATCAGGCCGCCACGGACTCTCGGTGCATTTTGTCCCGTAGATGTCTGTGGAGATTCCCAGTCATCCAGGCCATGGTTGTCCAAGAAGGGTTGACGCAGCGTACGAAGCTTTGTGTTTCAAATTCAGCACCGTCGTGATGAAGTGTGAAAATGTCAATGTGACGTAGCAGTTTGCTGCTGATTATTATTTTTCACCAGGACTGAACAGAAACTTAAACTGCCATTCTCTGTCTAACGAGAGAGGCAGAGGCAACAACTTCAGCGTCCGTCGTGTCGTCACTGCTCGAACGTGGCGACAAGCTGCGAACCACCTGTCGGATACTCGGTGACAGGCCCCTGCAGCAACAAGTTAGTGGCAGCGTAAATCCAAAGCCACACTCCTGTGTTTGTCCTCAGATGTTCAACATGTTTGGCGTCATTTGATATTCCGATTTCCCGCTTGTGCTTTACGCTTTGGCTCAGTGCGGGTGCCGAAGAGAGGTGACATTTTGTCTCAGAGGTGTCAGCTTCTCCTTCACTTCTTCACTCTGGCTCATCCTCCTTTTCACTGCCACTCCAACATCTCCTCTCTGATCCCTCTTTCTCACCCTCCTCCTCCCTCCCTGCTCATATCTGCGGATCCTTCTTTTAATTTACCCATTTCTCTCTCTCTCTCTCTCATCATTTCCACCTGTCTCTCAGGGGACAGGGACGTGCCCTTTCGGACGATGTTATCGGGGAATTCAGAAACGCACTAATGGCTAATGGAACTGAACCGCCGCAGGGAAATTGTTGAAAGCACATTTTGGTTTTATGTAGAGTTTAAACATTAACCAGCGTTGTTATTTCATTTTCCTGGAATCGACCTTGTGCGTTTGATCAACTGCAAAACCGGTCGTTTCCAAATGAGGTATACATGTTGAAAAACAGGACACCTGATCTCTCAATGAATGTAAAACTGAATAATGAATGTCTTTGAAGCCGCAAGTGTCACAAACAGTCTCGTGAAGAAAATAATAGCCTTCTTGGAGGGTGCGACTGTTTCTCTTCCTATTAAAATGCAGAACACCAGAATGGATTCAAACTAGATGGTTTTTACTCTTTTTGTATGCTGCTACTCTCACAGACGTAAATCTTTAGGGCCAAAAACGTACAGCCTTGGCTGCTGGTGGTTAAACTACACTGTTTTGAAGATAGTGTACAATAGAACATGTTTTGCTCTAACAGAAGATGATACAATATGTGCGACTGTCATTCCGCCATTAAGACAAAACAAAAACGTTTTTTAAAGACATCTAATGCACTTTGGTTAGTTGGCTTTGGGCCGTCGTGGGCAGCCCCTCCGTCTTCTCTCTGCAGTGCTCCATGGGACAATAATGTACATCAGCATCCTCAAAGCGTCAGATGTTGTTCAGTATCTCTACATACGGGCTTTTCTGAGGAGACTTCATTTTGGCCCGAATGGGAAAAGCGGCAGAACAGACATGAACAACGTAAGGGCGATGCCTATATGTTATGTTCAGTACAGTAGTAGATGCTCGGGGATGTTAGAAAATGGAATATTTTGGAATAAGGTTCAGCTTTTACAAAGACAAAAGGAACTCTCCACGACAATCTCACTGCCCCAGGCTCGTTGAGTCCTGCTCCGTAACTTACTCCGTTGTTCATCAGGTTCATTTCCAAATCGAGATGAGTGGGACTGTAATAGTTTCCAGTGACAATGTGTTAACCAGAGGTTAGATTGCCAGAAGGTAATTAGAATGAGAATCAGTTGACTTTTCATTCATTCCCCCCCACACCTGGTTTCCCTCTTTCTGGACTCAAGGACCTCCATCAAATCTCTCTCAGCTCTTTTTCTTTCCCTGTATCTTACTGCGACAGTTCCAGCGAAAACCTCTCCCTCTCTGTAAATTCGTTGCTGACGGTCAAAAAATCTTCCTCCTTCCTCTCCTTCTTTATTTCCCTTCCTCCTGCAGGTAAATTCACCTGTATCGAGGCTCGTTTCCACCTGGAGCGTCAGATGGGTTACTACCTGATCCAGATGTACATTCCCTCGCTGCTCATCGTCATCCTGTCCTGGGTCTCCTTCTGGATCAACATGGACGCCGCGCCCGCCCGGGTGGGTCTCGGCATCACCACCGTGCTGACCATGACCACGCAGAGCTCCGGCTCCAGAGCCTCCCTGCCCAAGGTGAGGACGAATCCGACACGCCTTTCAGTACCAGCTCTTTCTAATGAAATACAACATTAACATCAGCGGCCGTGTCACTGCTCGCTCAATGCAGTTTCTTCAAAATAAATGTTTGATGCAAGGAGAGGAGAGAATACAGACAAATTTCTGTTTGGGTGGATAGAAAGGGGTTTTAAAGGGGCAGACGGAGGGAGGGGTGAGAGAGAAAAATGGAGGGGAGGAGAGAGGCTGAAGGAGACAAAGATGAAAAAAAAATAACAAGAGAAATCTCTTCCTGTGAGGGATTTTCAGATTAAGGGGAAAAAATGGTCCGAGGTTGCGTGAGCCAGTAGGATTGTATAATTATGTCCAGGGAAGCTGTAATCCCCAACACACACACACATTCGCTCTGCGTTTGTTGACATTAGGTGCTTCATGCGCTCTAAAAATTGAACAAGTGAACCGTGATTCCTCTGCAGTTCAGCTGTCACAATAATGATCACACGGCGCAGCTGAGCTTAGGTGGGCATACTGCTCACACACGGACGCGTGCATCCGAGAGAGCGTATGTGTGTGACCGATAGCCCACGCACGCACCCGAACGCGCAGCTCTTTTCACGTGGCCCAGAGGTGAGGTGAGGAAAGCGGACAGGAAGGGACGAGGAGAGGCGGAGGAGGGATCTTGTTACCGTCGGAGAATAAAGCAGAGCGGTACGTTAGGATGTTATAGCGCAAGCTGCTGAAGTTAGACTCTGACCCACAGTGTACCTGTACAAGACGGTGACGATCGGGCCACCTGACGACCTGGCCGCAGACAGGGCTGTGGACGCGGACCCCGCTGTTTTACGCCCGCCATCCACCCGGACCCGCTCCTGGCAACGGCGCTGCAGTTCATAAATGTAGCGCTTCATCCATCGTCACTATTACGCTGCCGCCACAGTGTGATTGGAAGAACAATGTAGTAATACAGAAAGGAAACGTCTCGGAGAGACCAGAGACTGTGGCTGGCCGGCTGCACAGTGCAAACACCGGAAAATGACGTGCACAGCATCAGGCAGTCGCACGGCTACGCGACAAAACTTGGTCGCGCTGAGTTTCATGCCGGTGAGCAGCGTTTACCTGCTCTCAAGAGCTTTTCCAGCTCTTTGATGAGTTTCCAAAGCAGGTGAAGCCGGGTTCACACACACACATGGCTCAGTTCAAGGCGCGTCAGGCGCGACAGCTTGTCATTTCATTCCGTGTGTCACAGGGAAACACAACGAGAGACGTGTATGACAGGTTTAATTTGCCTGCTCTCACCCAGTTTGACAATATCTGCTCTGTGACGATTTGGACAGCGTAGCTGCGGACCTTTCTGATCCCAAAACGCTGTCCCTGGTCCCTGCCTGGTCCTGCCTGATCACCCTTGCACATAATGCAGGTTGTAGAAAGTCTGCGAGCTTGGACAGGTCGGGGTTCGACATCTCCGACGTGTCGAGGCAGGAATTTAAAGCGGGTGGTCTGAGCAGGGCTCCGTCGAATTCTGGAAAACACAATTTTCTAAACTTGCTGTACAGAACATTTTAGTGTTTTTAAGGCTTTAAGAATAATAATTAATTAAAAAAAATAAGATCTTACATCATTAAAAAGCATGAAACGCAAACAATTTTCTGCAGTTGTTAAACAAATGGAGATGTTAAAAAGAGATCAAGTTAATTATCAATACTTCTCAATAATTCTGTATTTGGGTGGAGATGTGGTAGGGTGCAGTCACTCGGTGTCCGTCAGTCGGCCAGTCATTTACTCGTTTTGCCGAATAGCTGACCAGTCACCAAACCAGTTCAGCTGATCAGTCAGCCAGTGGGGCCGCTGCAGTCCCCCGCCGTCTTCTTCTTCTTCTTTGAACATCGTCCCGCGAAGCGTGAGTTCAGTCAGGCCACCTCAGCCGCCTCAGTTGGTCCCTCGGAAGCTCTCGGCCTCACAGAGGACGGGGCCGAGCGGGGAGACCGGCCTGGACCGGCTCGGCTTGTTTCCGCTCAGCCTGCCGGGTTCCGGTAGCCGGCGATCTCTTGTCTACTTTCAACACTTTTGACACACAGCAATCTGAAACTCAATGGATACATTAGCCACTGGATGGACGCAACACTGCGGCGTTCAAACAAATCCTGATTTCAGTGGTTTTAAGACTCGTTGAGTGCCAATTAAGACTCAAACACAAGAGCAATTGAATTAGGCATTTTTTGGGTGCGGAAGCTTAAAAAGGCCATTATGGTTTTGAGGCTGCTCATACTTACTGTTTCACACAAAGGAAGAATGCCCGGGTTTCCTCAAGTGGCTCCAAAATAGGTTTTTTAAAATCCTATTTTTCAGTCTCTAGTCAGTCTCAAACTTGGGGTAATTTCAGATTCCTCTCTTTAGTTTTTCTTTTGTCTCTGTTTCTGTTTTTCTCTCTGTCCCTCTCTCTCTGCCTGGATGACCATCAAACCAAGTGGACCAGTTGACCGTTTAGGCCTCAGCAGCTCTCAGCAGCTCTCAGCAGCTCGGGGGGCGGGAGAATCAGTCGGGCATTCGAAGATAAATGTTTTCATAACCGTCAGACTCAGTACAAACGAGCGCAAACAACAGCAAGGAGCAGCAGCGCTGATAAGCATCGTGTGTGTGTGTGTGTGTGTGTGTAACGTGATCTAAACTCACAGTTTGAACTGAGTTGACCGGCCGGATTGTGGGTTTGTTCGCTCTGTACCAGAGCAGGGATCTCCCTCTCAGGCTGCACGGTGTACTTGCACGTGGAGGTGGCGAGTTTCAGTGACAGGCCGGGTTGAAGGCACTTGAGTGATGGCACTTGGTGGGCAGATAGCAATCAGACAGTGATCCCGCCAGACTTCATTTAGCGCTCATTATCTGGACAGTCCTTACCTCGTCCATCTTGCCTCGCACCAAGCTCATCGAACGTAAAAGCTGCTTACGTTCGACTGGTTTTGCATCTTCCGTTCTGTGTCTTTTTGTCCGTCTGCTTGTCCACTTAGTTGGAATAGTAAATCTACCAACATAAATATAGCACTGTAAAGCTGTGATCGAATTCCTATGCGATTGGCCCACCTTTGTACGTTCAGGGAAATGCATGTGTTTGTGCCCCTGTTCATTTAGTATCATTTTCACATCGGGGAGTTTCCCACTACAGCGCTGGTTGAACTGGCCTGACCCCCTGCAGCTCCACCTCAGCGTCGGATTCAGGTGCAGTTAAGCAGGAGAGTTTGAAGCAGGAGAAATTTCGCCTTCCCCTCACCATCACCCCTCAAACCTGGAATAACCCGCGAGTGTCCAGTCACCAACCCGCCTCATCATCTAGGCTGCTGATTCTCAATAAAACCTGAGAAACGGCAGGTTCTCACTCCAGAATCAGTCAACTGTGTTACGGATTTTCAATAAATTTAATGAGTGCAGTCATCTGGTGTGGTGTTCCTGTTCACCTCCACGAGTCTTTTCCAGGCTGGTTGCTAATGTATTTAGCCAGCAGCAGATTCTGCACACTCTGGGCAACACCGTTTGTCCCTGCCATTCCTATAGGCACCTGAAATGAAACACAAATGTGTGTTTGTGCTTCACGTGTATCTTGTATTTCACTGTATTTGCTTTTGTTTTTTTTAAACTGTATTTGTGTTTGTCTGGCACACAGCGTCTTGTGTCTGCATGATCTTGACTAGAATTTTTACGAGTTAGGTGGGTCTGAACGATACGTGTTCATGATAAAGAAAGAAGAAAATGAGACAAAATCCAAGTTTAACAAACAGAAAATATCCCCTTTTCCCTGATATGTGAAACTGTGGAGCACTGTATGTTTAGGGAAGGAATTTCTCGATGAATCGTTCTTTTAAATTAGTTGTTTTTTTCCCCTCATATCATAAATCATATTAGTACTTTATGCACCTAATTGATTTGTTCCTTTAATTAATCATTTGTGTCCTTGAATTTCTAGATGGTCCTGTGTCGTAACGTCATTCATTTCTTCGGACGCATAGCTTTAAGTTATTTCTTGGGATGTAACTGTTTTGTTTACATCTCGGCCTGACATCATAGGCATACTCAGGGTTTGGTTTCTTAAACACCATGTTATGTTGAACATAACGAAACCTATAAGTTATAATTCAAGCCTACTTTTCACAGCCAGGAGCATGAATGATCTCCTCAAGGGCAGAGTTGACTAAATTTAGGGGGGGGGGGAGTTTATAGTGCATACAAATGAGTAATTTGTGGGAAGTATTTAGAGTTTAAAGGCATAAATGATCAACTTGATGGAACATAGTATCCCTACCTGACACCTGTCCAGACAGTTTTTTCTTTTTTAATCATTATGTTTCTTGTAAGAGTTCCTTTATTCATCCTGCGCTCGGACACGGTTGGTAAGGGATTGGAAGCCTTTATACTCAGCAACCACCTAACGCCTTCCTGCTCTCCGTCCCCCGCCCGCAGGTGTCCTATGTGAAAGCCATCGATATCTGGATGGCCGTATGCCTGCTGTTTGTGTTCTCGGCCCTGCTGGAGTACGCCGCCGTCAACTTCATCGCCCGCCAACACAAGGAGCTGCTGCGCTTCAGACGGAGGCGACGACACATGAAGGTGAATGCGCTCTCACGTCTGTGGCAAAATCGCACACTTACGCTCACATTCGGTTTTTGCTCCTGTGTTTTTTCACCCATTCTGTCTTTTGTGCAGTGCATCAACGGAGAGATCAGTTCGATCTAAGAGCTGTATTCTGTTTTCTGTAGAGCTGTATATGAGATTTTATCCATGCGACAAAAGGTCTGATAACATGAGATGAAACCAGGTGTTTGTGCTTTTTAAAGAATAATACACAGCTAGAGAGAACAAACAGGAAACGTGGATGGAATTTAGATGCTAAACTTGAATGACGATTTGTTTTTGCCCCATTTTGGAATCAAACTCTGATCCATAACCCTCCATATTTGCCCCTTACGTGCTGTCCTTTGACTGTTTATACTACTGTTGATGACATCGTCTGATAATACCACAATTTAAAATAAAATATGTAAGAAGTAAGGATCTTTAAGACAAAGAAGTAACCAGACCAGCTCCGTTCTCCAATGGCCAAACACAAACAGCTCGAGACTCGTTTCGTCCACACTCGAGCCCCAGATTTGGCCAGACCTGCGTTGTGGTCTCTAACCACCCAAAGAGAAGAGAAGCAAATAGTTCGAGACCTCAAAAGTGTTGTTTTTAAAGAATGAAGAGTGATACTGCTGTTGTGGAATATCGTCTGCTGCTGGGCAGACCCGTGCTTTTAACAGAGTAAAGCATTCCAGGTTGGTAGGTGGTTGTTGCGGCGAAGTCGTGCACTGTAAACACCAGAATGCAGTTAAAATCCCCCAAATCCCTGCTCTCCTCCGTCCTCGGGCATCCTGAAAAATTCACTCCATTTTTGTTCTTAGCTTTGTTCAGTGCTCATCAGCCGGCAGAGACAGGGGGGCATCAATGTTTCATTGGCGTTGTGTTGAGCATGATTAAAGGCTGAGCCGCGGAGCAAACAGAGACCGGGCTCGTAATGGATTCACAATGCGGAAGAGGAGAGAAAACAAAAAAATAAGAGAAGAAACTTTTCCCTCTGTTGTGAAACTCTGGTTTGTGAAAATGCATAATTTTCCAGAAACAGCAGTGAGAGTAATACAGTGGTTTTTTGGTGGGAGGTGTAGTTGTGAGTGTTCGCCTCAGTGAGAATGTGTGTGTCCATGTCCCGACTGAATCCTGCTCTTTAGTCCCGGTAACGTGATCAGTGCGCGTCGAGTCGTTTATTTTCGATACTCTAACATTCCAACATCAATGTCCTGCCAAAACCACACTGTCAAAACTTTCAAAGTCACTCAGAAACAGCAGCTGAGAAACAACTCTAAACACCCCAGAAGTCGTCCGGTCCATGTTGGCTCAAAAACTCAGGCTCACAATTCATTCTTGACCTTGGAAGCAGATCGTGGAATATGATCGAAAGCTCCGGAGCAGCCACCAAACGAACCTGGTGGCGAGATTGTCGTCTCAACCACTCTTTGCAAGGTCGAGAAGGAGCTTTGAACCTCGGTTCTTAAGCCAACGTGATTTTGAGCATCTTCATTCTTCATGACAACTCGTCAAACTCCATCCACTGATGAAGATCATGTAACATGGCGGAAAGCTTCAGAGCTACTGCCAAATGGACCTTTTGGTTTAGTTTGTGGTGCAACTAAGTTGAACCAAGTGGTTTAAAATGTCCAATAACTCCTTTTAATAACTGCTAACTGCCATTTTTTTTTAGCAAACAGAAAGGTGTTTCACATGTGAGCGGGACAAATGTATGCACTGATATGTTTGTGACCATGTTGGTGTCCGTGTGCTGTATTGAAAATCCAGCTTAAACTGGTTTATCTGACCCTTCTCGATGCAAAAACAGCAGCTTTTTAACAAGAATCACATCAACAGCCTTCATCTTTTTTAGGTTTGACATCGCTCTGAAGTCAAAAACAAATATATCTGCCTCAAAACCACCTTCACTTTTTTTTATTAACTGTCTCCAGGTCTATGAAGATGACTTTGGATGAAACGAAGATAAAGTGGAGACCTGCAAATATGTCACTTTATTTAATATATCAAAACTGCTTTGGATATATTTAGTAAAAACTGACAATGTCAATTTTTCCCCGGAGGACGGTTGAGATGGATCAGAGATTTTTTTTTTTTTTTCCTTTTTCCCTTTTCCCCTCTTCTACTTTCTTCAGTCGGTGTTGTCTTTGAAGCATTTAATCAATCAGTTCTATCTGTCTGGTTGGATTCATCAGTCCCGGGCTGCTGTATTGAATAAGGAGTAAAGCTGTCAGGCCCGCGGGGAATATTGAAGAGCCGGTTGATTGTGAAACTGGTGGTTTGTGTTTATGTGGGCGGAGGGCAAGAAAATGCAAACGCCCACAAGAAATGCACGATGAGCCTGCAGTAAACAGTCCGTAAATAGCTGAATCCGTGTGTGTGTGACAGAGAGAGAGGGGGATCGTATCCATACGTCCGGTGGACACGCACGAGTGCATCCACGAGTGCTGTCGTGCGTTTTTGGGCGTTGTAGGGCATGTGTTCGTGCCTGCCTTGACTAAGGCTGCTTGATTGAGTTTGACACATTTTAGTGTGTGTGTGTGTGTGTGTGTGTGTGTGTGTGTGTGAGCACGTCCATGTGTTACCGTATTTGTGAGGACCTCAGGAGGCCGGTAAGATGACGAAGGTGCTGCAAAGTGAGGACATTGGGCCTGGACATTGTGACAGTTATTATCATTATTATTATTATTATAATAAGGGAGGACTATTTTCTTTGAGATGCATTTTGGCCATTTTTTTCCATCATTGACTAGTCTTTTAGCCCATACAGTGTCAGAAAATAGCAACAACAACAACAAAAAATGCTCACCACAGTTTCCCAGAACCCAAGGTGACGTCTTCAAACTGTTTGTATTGTCCAACCGTCAGTCCAAAGCCCCAAGATATTCAGGTTCCAATGATGTAAAACAGAGAAAAGCAGCCAAATCCTCACATTGGAGAAGCTGCAAGTAAGTTTGGGGCATTTTTGCAGCTTGATAAATGACGTGATTATCAAAATGCATTGCTAATAAATTCGGCGCAGATCGTTAACACTTGTCAGTGATGATGAAATGACAAGAAACCACGTGCAGCACTGCTGAGAACTAATCACTGGTGTGTGTTGACCCGTTTGGTCTGGTCTTCATCAGCAGATTTACCAACATGGGGATTTCACTGATTGGATTACTGGGCACAGACTATAAAACATGACAAAAAATGATTTTTTTATTTTTTTTTTGGCTGGTGCAGGCTTTAGAACTAAAAAAAAAGTAGGACTTGAATAAATTTCAGAACTGTCTGGATTTTTTTTGAAGTCAGTATCAAGCAGTAACTAGAGGTATCACCACTTGAGGCTGTTCTGCATTAGTTTCGGCTTCTGACCACCTAAAAATAACTCCTTGCGCTCTGGGGTCCCTACCTGTACTGGGTGCAGGTTGTGTTCTCAGTCTAGTTCAACTAGAACACTGGTTCTCAACCTTTTTGGCCTTTGACCCTTGAAAGCCAAGCAATCCCACTCGGAACCCCTTGTCACAGGTTGTATATGTTAATAATGTGTAATTAGTAATGGTTCCCGCTCAAACTGTTTTGTTTTAATAGTTTGAGAGTCCCTAAGAAGGTTGCCAGGATTTCACAAGCAAAAGCAGAGCTCATATCACATGATCTTCGCCGAAGCACGTCGCAAGCTCCAGAACAGCTTCGCCCTTTGAGGTGAGATCGTTTGCCCAGCTGCCGTTGCTGTTGAAGGTGAAAGACTTAACTTTGAGCCTCAGCTCTTAAGCCAACATGGACAAGTAATCCCAACAGTGCTCAGAAACAACATGGAAAACTGAATATCAGCGGGTCCGTTACTCCATCTGCTGATGAAGATAACGTAACGATGTTAAGATCGTGTTAAGATAACATCGACTAGACTGACCTTTGTCAGTTTAGTCGCTGTTATCTCAGAAAGTAAACAAAAAAAACCCCTCAGATGTATCTTGTGCCGCTTGGGGGGGGCCTGACCCCCAGTTTGGGAACCGTTTTTCATTGAAGACAATCAAGACCTGGTTGTTAATTATTCTATACCACCAAATTCACCTTCAGACGGCATCGTTCTTACGTGGACAAAGCTGAATTAATAAATAAGCGAATCGCTACCTTTAGTTTGTAAATCGGCCTGAGTCTGGGTGAGTATAACCTCCTTCCACATCGGTCTCAGAGTCCCGGTCAACAGAAGCATAATAGGGAAGAGTGGTGAGGGAGCTGAGGGGGTTTGAGGGACAAAATACATAAAAATAAAACAGTATAAACCCTAAATCCCATTGTTGTAATCTCCAATCCCCTGAGCTGTGATGGTAGGTGAAGAGGTAGATTAGTGGTCCGGCTGTCGCTGCACTTTCAGGTGAATCAGACCCAATCCCAGACCCGCCTCGCTCACTCCGTTTGTTTGCCTACCTCTCTGTCTCTCAACCCTCTCTCACCCCAACAGCAGGAAGAGAGAGAGAGCTAGAGAGAGAGGGAGAGCTAGAGGACCTCGGGCTCAGGATTGACCCACATCTGGCACACTGAACCTTTTGCATAATTTTTCTGTTAGACAGTTTATTTCTGCTCGTATGATGAAAGCAGGAGGTGAATTTAGGCCATCGCTGCGTTATGTAATTTGAGTTTTGTTAATGAAGAAGCTCGTCTGTTCAGTTGAGGTCAACACACCGACTCTGAAGCTGACAGCATTTTTGTTATCAGGGATTCCTTGTCGATGTTTTTTCGCCCCATACCACAAAATGGATAAAATTCAGGTCCTCGAGTTCTTACATAATATGGTTTGTTTTCGGCCTTGGGGTTCTTTGTGCCATGTTGTGTAGCAGAAGGTGAATTTAAGACGAAGGCTGAGCTTCGTTTTATTCATCTTCATATATTCGGTTCATTACGTGTGTGTGATGGGTTTTTTCTTTTCTGTCTGGAGCTGAAGTCAAGTGACTCCTTAAGACTCTATTTTTCACACTGCGTGATTTATTCATCAGGGATTTTCTATCCATAACACGTGGCGGAAAGTGAATGTATGTGAACACACACTTGTCCGGTTACTTCTGCCTTTTCACACTGAGGCCACACATGTTAAAAAAAAAAAAAAAAAATGTACTGATAGCGCTGTCAGGCAACTTTAATAAAACCATCAACCAAATGACAGAGATGTTACTGAAAGTGGAAACATCACCTTAGACTGGATGAAAATTTTATGAGAACAGATCAAGAGCTTTGCAGCAGAGAATAAGACAGATAAGAGTAGGAAGAACGAAGTGTCGTAAAAGTAATCAGATAATCGATGTATAAAAATGACAACAATTCATACTAGAAAATAATGCACCGAGTATAATGAATTATTCCAGTCTGCATCATTACTCATTTCCATAAATTATACCTGCAGGACGCCTGAATCACCAGACTTTTTTTTTTTTTTTCTTCAATTTGATTTAAAACCAAATGGAAAGTAGTGCCCTGTGGTTTCAGTGTCGGATGCTCTATTTAATGAAGAAAGGGTCTTACTGGGGTTCAGATGGGCTCCAGAGATGCATTTAAAACCTTTTATTATATAAGGCGGGCGTTAAAGTAATACTTCTGAGAAGACGTTTTAACCTCAACGTCATTTGATGTACAGTTAATCACAAGAGGTAAAGAAAATAATCACATTCATAAATAAGACCAAAACGAGAATTAAAAAGAAAAGTATAGAAAAACATACTTGAAGTATCGAACTGTGCAACATTGTTGTTGGCTCTGAGTAGAAAGCAGAGTATTTACCTCTGAAAAATGGTGGATTAGAAGAATAAAGTAGCATAGAACGGAGGACAAGTACCTCAAAACTGCACTGAAGTACTGTGCGTGAATATACTTCCCACCGCTGGCGCACAAACTACCTCATCTCATCACAGGCCTCGAGAGCTGCACACGCTGAGGAGCTTCCTTCTGTTCATCGAGAACAAAGCTTTGCGAAACTACGCGCACTTCTGAGGACACTGAGAAAACTTTGAGGTATTTGCATTTGAAATAGGATTTTGCCGAGAGGCTTGCGTGACGCAGTCCGAATGGAGGAGCCATTCAACGTGTTCAGTGTGAAATTCAGCTCCTCAGGTCTTTTTGCTTTCCATCAAGCACAATTTGAAAAACTGAAGAATGAAATCTCCTTATTAAAATTACGATTACCCCCAGTGAGATCATCACCATTAATCCCAGCTGCGATGCTGTGAAATAAATCCAGCGATGGTGAAACCAGACTGACAGGCAGTGAGAGAGAGAGAGAGAGAGAGGCAGTCCTGGGGCGTCACATGCTCTTAATTAACCTCTCTGTCCAGTCCTTCTAATGTGAATCTAATGTGATCCACAGCCCTCCGTTACGGCTCCGGGAGGGCTATCAGTCAGGTTTCAGCTCGCTGCAGAGGAACTGTCCCCGCCGGCCTCCGGCGCGCATCAGCCACCCTGCTGAGGCTACCGGGCTACCTCCAGTCACTGCGTGGTCCAATCTCCCTCTTCCGAAAAGGAAAGAACAGGAGGAGAGGGAGGCGGGGGAGGCGGCGTGGTACGATTCCAAGCCCCGGCGGATCGAGGAGAAGCTTTCAAGACTCCTCAACATTCAGTCCCACGCTCCACCCAACACAAGTGTCACAGGGCTGCGGGCGCATGCAGCAGCATGAAGCAGCATGAAGCAGCATGAAGCAGCACATGCAGAACGTGCAGAGCAAGTGACCTTTTTTTTTTTTTTAAACGAGAGAGAGTAGGAGAGCAAGCACTGTCGGAGGAGGCAGGTCGGCGAGCAATTGTTGAAGACAGAGAAGGATTCTTCTGATCGATTCGCGTTACTTCATCGGCCATAACCGCCGTCCTACCCTAATGTTTTCGCCACGTGCGTTTGCCAAATTCAGATATTGTCAAAAAGTCCGACTGTGAAAGAACCAAAGAATCTTTTTTTCTTTGGTTCTGTCACAGTCGGACTTTTTGATCCAGTCTGCCGGTCAATAGGCCAGGGCAGGAACCAGAATACTGATTCCGCTCTCCATCATTCCTTTGGTTTCCCCTTCGATGAATCAGCTCTGCTGTCCCCGCAAACTTGGAGAACGGCGTCCTGCTGCCTGCATCGGTGACAGCAGTGACATCTTGTTACACCACAGCACTTCGTTGCCCTGAAACTGACAATGGCATGCGCGCGCCGAGACGCAGGCAGGCTCCGTGTAGTCTCGCGGTATCCTGTGTTCACCGGTGGATCGCTCCAGCGACGCTCCAACGCCGCCTGTATCACGATAACTGTCCAAATTGATTTTCTGATCCACAGCTGTAATACCCCGAATTCCCGCTCGCTGTCACTGCAGACGCAACAGTGACACCCTTCGAGGGGATGATGTTAATTTCTTATTACGGCACAATTACCAGTCCGTGTGTGCTGTCTGAAGAAGGTTTTCCTCCGCGGGAGGAACCAAGTCATCTCTGTCGGCATTGGCGAGGACCTACGGCACAGTGTTTTATGGGAATCACTGGCGAGGTTAGCACACATCTTCAGTTCTGTGTGATGACTGGGTTCTGGTGGCAGGAAGCACTGGATTAGAACAACCATTCCCTGGAGGTGTTGGTTTAGTGTGATTATGGCCACATGGTTACAGTGGTGAATAGCTGTGAGTACAGTGGGGGGGGTCTCCACAGTCTGAGAGAAGAGTGGCCCCCTCCAGGGTTTTATGGCTTTCATGCAACTGTTGAGACGCATTTGTGCCGTTCTTTGAAACAGCGAGGGCACGTACACGGATCAGCCACAGCATTGAAACCGGGAAGATGGCCGAGTGGTTCCGTGACTTCTGGGAGCGATAGTCCAGCGTTTTGGGGCCGCGGAGTCCGATCGGAACTGACTCAGACGCAAGGCCGTGCCACGGTGCTTCCGTTCCTCCCTTCTTCGACGTGAATACAGTGCCGCACCTGGGCTCGTCTTGCAGTGCTGGACGTTGCAGCGCGGGGCAGCTGCAGCAGCAGCAGCAGTTGGAGTCCCAGCTGCGCTGATTTCTGTGGTTTCTGCCCTGATGCTTTATTGATTCATGAGCGACACTGATAGTCCAGAGAGAAGAAGACAGAGGGGGGGGGTCGCGCTGAGCATACCTGCTTCGGAGGGCTGTCTAATTAGAAAGACAGAGCGAGATGGCATCGCATAGACGGACACCACAGCCCAGAGAGAGGGGCGGGAGGGAGGGGGGCTCCTCCGAGCGCCGAGGCGGAGCGACACCCCCCCCTGCTGGGGAGCCGAAGCCACTGCAGAAGGACCGGATCAATGGCGCCACTCATCCTTGAAGGATAGGCCCGCCTGGCAGCAGCTCGCTTGTTTTAACACAGACAAGCTCTCCAGACAAAAAGAAAGGGCCCCTCTAGAAATCAAAGGGAAGTCGAACATTGCTGCCTCTAACCTCCATTTCAATCAGGACGGTCTTCAGTGCAAATCAGTGTTTTTAGATCGAGATTGAAATACATCGTGTGCGAGGAATTATCCATTCTGCACCGCGATCACTGCCGTCAGACGCATCGAGAATAACTGGCCCACATTACAAGTCCCAGATAACGTCCAGTATCAGAGTAAAGAAAGTACATTAAACTATGTTTCACTTAGCCTCGGGGCAGAAAGCGACTGGAGCCCGATGACTGTCCTCTTCCGCTCCTCGTTCACCTCGGCAACGTGAGCCTTGAGAGGCTGCCTCCCCTGCAGCTGGCTCTGTTTCTGTCTCAGTCAGCCATCTGGGAAAAGAGATGAACATTTAGGGAATGTGACCCCCCCCCCAGCTACTGCAGACGCCATCCGGCCGTTTAACAACGACAGCGCCTTATTAGGGAAACCGACTTTCTGATTGATCAGCTATAATCAGCTCGTTAGCCTTGATTAGGCTTTTCTCGGCTGGGGGGGGGCCTCTACATGCCGTTTTGCTCTAAATGCCTTGATCTCCCAGGCTGTGCAGCAGCTTTGAGAACAAAGGCAGATAAGAGAGCGTGGGGATTAGGAGGCCTAAAGAAGCACGGGGAGAGTGATCAGAGATCTTCAGCCTCCAGACTGACAGGTTGGCTGCGAAGTGGCACTTTCACTGTTTCCTGATTAGATGGAGAAGCGCGCAGTTGAAAGCTGCAGTGGAAGCGGCCGCAGAGGTCATCGCTTTCCTTCAATACTCAGTCTGCATTTGTGCTTACGACACATATGTCATGAATGTAACTCACTGTGACCAAATTACTCTATGAACTTGCACATTTTTTGGTTAAGATTCAGAATAATGTGGCTCCCCGTTGGCTGAGGAGAGTGCTTTGACCTCTTGCCCTTACTTGGCTCCTAAAAGCCGCTGGATTAGTGAAAACGTGAATTTTTCATCAGGCTGTCTATGTTTTTACAAGACTGAAAGGTCGCCCCCTCGGACACAAGGCCGTCTACGATCCTGCATCGAACCCGAGTTCCTCTCGGGCTGATTTCCCCCCCCCCAAAAAAAAAAATACAGACAGATGTAATTGAATCAGGTTTTCAAGCACGCACTAATAAAAACCGTATGTGTTCTGTAATAAACCATGTGAAAAGAAAATTGCGAACGTGCAAACAGAACTTCACTTGGTGAGCAATCATGAAAACGACATACACATACATTTAACTCGCTTTTAGTGTTTAATGTCCATGTTTTCGCATCCTTCTTCCTTCTGAAATCAAAGGGAACATTTAACCGTACGTTGAGCTGAAGTGAACCCTGACTGAAATTAAAATTTAAATGTCAGATTTATTTCACGAAGCTGAATGTGTTGTGGCTGCCCTCAAATGTTATTCAGATCCAACCGCTGAAACCGCAAGAGGAAGAGCAGAGAGAAAAGAACGGTGCAGCAGATCATGTGGATAATCCTTCCAGGTCAGCGGCTTGATGAACGAGAGACATTAACATACCATGCTTTAATGCAAGCGGGGGCTCCAGTGGAAACCAATGGAGGAGAGAGGGAAAAAAAGGGAACGGACGGAGATTCAAAAACCTCACTGCCAGATTTTTAGAAAAAACATAATCGGGGGCGTTTATAGAATTTAACCGACGTGGGTCTTTAAACACAGACGTCACCAAAAGCAAATGACACATAGCTGCGGTATCTAAAAATTCCAACTGGACTGTAGCATACACTGTCATGTTGAAGCATTGTTTTAAAACGGCTCAGATATTCCTCTTATAACATTCTCCAGATTTGCTGCTGGGGTCACCACAACCATTCTATGCTCTGAGACTAAGGCGGATGCTCAGCGTGTTGCTCCTGTCTTTCATGGTTTTATCGGGCCTTTGTCACAGTAACTGAACTTTTGCTTTGCACCAAAATGTGTGATTTTTCTTTTATAAAAAATGCTACACAGGTCAATTAATAAGCTAACTGATTAGCCCGGGCACGTGGCGCTCACAGAGCGGTACGGATGCGATGTGGAGCCCTGGTCGGGCTGCATTTTTAAGCAACGGTAGCCTCTATTTCATTCATTTTACCTTAGAGCTTACGTTTTCAACATGATACTGGTGCATCTACAACTACAAGATACAGTAAAAATGTTAAAAACCTCTTACCCATGATAAATCCCACCCAACATCTACGCATTCTGATGAGACTTTTGTAGCCTGGCTGTGGCTAAAGACTTCGCCCCTCCACAACAAATGCTGCACAGGCGATAACTACCTAACCGGCCAGTTGATTTGTCCGACTTTTAGGCCAAGAAGAGCTTGAAAAATGTTTAGAAAAAGGCTAAATTAGCTCAAATGTTGATGTGTGTCAACAACAAAAAGACAAGTAAGCTAAGTTACAGATTATGAGCTCATCAGTGATCAAGTTTGACTCTGAAAAACAAGGCAACTGAGCCTTTCTGGCTGTAGCTAGTGTATGCAGGTGTTCAAATACTAAAATGGGTCGTATTTAGTCAGATGGTGGCAGATGTGCCCAGAAAACTGCCAGGACACACTTGAACTTGACCACTAGCCACATCACGGGACGTCATGTCATTCGATTTTCTTTTAACGCCCGTAGCATCGATGGATAGAAGCAAAGCGGGGAGCAAAGGGGAACTGCGCATTTTCTGCACCTCCTGCTGTACATCTACAACTGGAGTCTTCATGGACGACATGAAAAACCCCGGCTCCAGTCGGCATGCGTCCGCCATACAAGGCCGCAGTGCTTGTACACAAGAGGAGGTGACCAAACGTTCTCCTCTGTCTTCCTCACAGGACGACTGGACACGAATGTGTTACTGCTCAGCAGCAGTCGCAGTAATCCTACAGATAAGATCAAATGTTAGCAGTGATGCGGACACTATCCCCAGGGGGTAGCTTGAGATGGATTCTGGGTGCGTTCTCGGGCGTGAATTACAGTCCACCGACGGCTGGATATCAGTCCAACCCAACTTTAAATCACAGATTTAAAGAAAATTAACACGGAGACATAATGCTATAAGCACCTCCGACAAAATCTTTAAATACCTTTATAAATAGAATCGCAGACTAAAAGAGAAACGTTTTTAAACTTACATCTACTTAGACATTCCACTCAACTGCAACTGCACAGAATCCATCTACCACCGACATATTGATAATGAAACATCCTGGGGAAAAAAAAAAAGGCCTCAAATGGCCTGAAGAGAGAGGCGGAGGGGAGACATGAAGGGGAGGGTGGAGGACGGTTTGAAATGAATGCACCAGAAAATGGATCAGCAAAGGCAAATTCATAATATGTTTCCTTCCCCCATGCTGGGCTGGAATTGCTTCTGGGGGGGGGGGATCATAAAGCGTAACGCAAGCCAAGGAATTCCTCCTCCTGCCTGTTTCAGGAGAGACTGATGCCGCTGTTAGTTGGGTCTGACACCTTTCCGGGTCGTGTACTATGTAAATGCGGGTCTCTGAAACAAGTATAAAAGGGTAATATTTGCAGAGGAGATGGCGGAGGATAGCGGGCCTGACGGAGTTTGCTTTCTGCTTCCTGCTAATCTGCTCGATTAATCACATCAGCAGAGGCGAAGGTATAAATGCTTCAATCGAGAGAGGAAAGCGTGATGGATGAGCGAGCTAAGAGGTCCTCTCGCTCCTCTTTTTTCTCTTCTTTTCTCATTCTGTTCTCTCCTTTCCGTCCCTCCTCCTCCTTCCATTGCTCTGGCTCCTTTTTGCAGATGATTTTCCTCGACCTTTCTCCACCTTTTTGTCCGTCCTCTTCTCTCTCAGCTTGATTTCTTGACTCCATCCTCTCATTCTGTTATTCTGTTTTTCCTCTCTCTTCGCCTTTCTTCTTATTTTCCACTTCTTTCCCCCCCATCACTCTAGGTGCTTTAGCTAAAGGCCCTTTACATAGAGAGCATCACGAATGGAAACTTGACTTATTTACATCACCCGCGACGCAGTGCCCTACCCGTATCGGCCCGGATGGTAATGAACCGGTCTGAATAAGTCTCGAAGACTCGCCCTTTATGGCAGGTAGAGGAACTGTGTCAGTGGCCAGGAGAGGTTGGGGTTAGGTCAGGTCAGGGAAATGCAGACGCCCTCAAGCACTATGATACTCAGCGGCCACATTTCCAACATTTTTTTAGAGCTGTTTTACTGAGCTCCTTTGTCCAACCCAAAGGGCAAAGTTTTATTTCACCCACTGTTTATCTCCTCTGCCCATCCGTCCATCCATCCATCCATCGACTGTACAAGCCCGGTCCTTCCCGTGCTAATGGAGGAATTTTCTAATCAGGCATGAATGCAACAAATGTCCAAGGGCATAGGTCCGGTTTCGGTCAGGGGGTCTTCTGACGTTGAAAGTTTGCCCTGAACGGTGTCTGAAGGCTGCAGGGCTCTTCCTTTCTCCCTTATTTTTCTCCTCCTCGTCCTCTCTTTCCTCTCCTCGTCGCACCCCCCCCCCATGTCCCTCCGTTGTCCTCCTCATTGCGCCTCCTCCTCACGTCCCTCCACCCTCCACATTAATCACATGGCAGAGCGAATAAAGCAGAGCATCTGTAATAGTTTGGCAGCGTCACTGAAGGACAGGCAGAGGTCGGCTAGCATCGTGGCTAATGTGTAGACACCCGATGTGTGTGTGTGTCTGTGTGTACATGTATTAACAGTAATAGATGGGTTGGTGTGGGCGCAAGGACAGAACGGGGACATGGGCGCTAAAAATGGATTGCTACCCGGTGGTCTAACACACACACACACACACACACACACGCAGTGCATTCAGAAAGTATTCGGAGCCTTTCACTTATTTCACATTTTTGTTACGTTGCAGCCTTCTGCTAATTTTTCTTCCCTCATCGATCTACACTCAACATCAATGACGAAGCTAAAACAGAATTTTAGACATTTTTGCAGATGTATTAAAAAGGAAAAACCAAACTACCACATTGACATGAGTGTCCAGACTCTTTGCTCAGTGCTTAGCTGAAGCACCCTCGGCAGCGATTACAGCCTCAAGTCTTTTTGTGTGACGCGACAAGCTCTGCAGACCTGCATTTGGGGATTTTCTGCCAATCTTCTCCGCAGATCCTCTCAAGCTCTGTCAGGTTGGATGGGGACCAACGGTGGACGGCCATTTTCAGGTTTCTCCGGAGATGTTCGATTGGGTTCCAGTCAGGGCTCTGGCTGCTGTCTGAATACTTTCTGAATGAACTGTATCTATGGATACACAGATAGCATATAAGCCTTCACACACACACACATTTACTCTGCCTCTCTCCTGCTGCTGGCAACTAGAGGCTGATCTCACAGTAGAGAGTTGAGCCATCTTCCCTTTTACTGGCGGGCTGATTTGTTTCTGCAGACGTGTTGTGTCAGTCATTAAGTTCTCCTGCTGCCAGCAGCTCCTTCTGCTTCAGGCTGCGTTCCTGCTTGTTTTCCGATCACGAAACGCTCCTTTTTTCTTAGCCAGAACGCACCGGAAAGACGTCCTGCTGATAGGCTGCTCCCACAGGGAATCCAAGTCGAAAAATATGAATCCAAACAAACATGACTCCTAATCATCAGAGAGCTTCTTGTCTGCTAATTTGTAATTTCATGGGTGTTGTTTTAACTTTGAAGGGCACCCTGGAGCACCTGCTATTTTCCTCGTTTAGTTTCCACACGCATACACACACACACACACCCGCAGTGTCTCTCAGCCCGTCACAGCGTTTGTGTCGGAGTCTCCGAACCAGATAAGGAAGTCATTGTGTCTCCTATAATGGCAGGCAGGGTGACGGTGCAGATAGAATTTTCAATATCTCACCGCGCTCGGGTGAAATCGCGGCGCACACGCCGTAACCTTGAGGTACAGCGCACGTCAATCAATTCAATCCATTCAATCACCCCAGCTCACCCCCTCGCTCCCCTCGACGGGCGAGATAAACACGCTCGGTGTTGGGCTTCAGCTCATATTGATGACTTTTACAAAGGGAAGATACCGGCTCGGTGTGTAGTGTGATCACTGATCAGCTCATAATCTATGAAGCCACTAGATTGAGTTTGCATTTTCTCCCCATGTCTGCCCCCGGGTGCTCCGCGGCGCATATTACATGCGACTTAGGTTATTTTTTTGCCTCTAAACTGCCTGCAGGTGTAAATTGGGTGAATGGTTCTCTGTCCAGGAGTAAAGCGGTTGGACAAAGAGTGGACGGATAGAATATCAACCTTTTTCATCCCTCTTCTGAGTCCTATAGATCCAGGGAGAGGATGACTAACTGTGAAGAAAGCCAACCAGCGCAGGCTTTCATTACACAAGGACCAATCCATAAATTGCTACTCGCCCAGCGGATCAGCCACAACTGACCACTGGTAACATCAGGACCATCAATGTTCATGAACTGGTGTGACATTGTCCATGCAGCTGCAACAATATAGCTGCATTTTTTTGTGTCTGTTTTTCTTCTGAGTGAAGAGACATGGACATACTGTAGGAGAACACAAATTCTGAATGTCTACGATACTTTGATATTCATCAGTTACCACCTTAATGATTTTTTTCTCTCCCTTTCTAGTGAACCCACATTTCGGTCACTGTATTGTTGTTATCACGGATGTGTTTCTTGTGTTTTCACCAGTATTCAAATTGTGTTTTGCGTGTGCAGATTGCTTTCTGTGCATCAGCATTGCTGAGTTAAAAATACAAACCCTTGTGTTTTAAGGCCTTCGGTCACTATTTTTATTTAAAGATCCATGAACCTCTCAGCCCAAATAACTACCTGGGTACATGGCTGTTGTTGAGCTCCTGAAATGGAGTAGATCCGAGCGGGACCTGTGTTTGAATGAAGTTTTAGCTCAGCAGTAAAATAAACTGTTGCCATTTACATTTATTTGTATTTAATAACCGAAGACCAATTTAGTTTCATCAAAACTGCTTTGCTGCAGATCCAGATGTGTCTGATTTACAATTATACCGTGTGTGTTTAAGACTCGACTGCACGCAATACCTCCGAGCAATTTTCTGGACAAACGGAGGTGACTCTCGGACGCAGTGGTGACTAGCATGCCCGCTTTCACGACATAGGTGGTTAAGAGAATCTTGGAAATGCTGGAAGGTACACATTTCCTGTTTTTGATGGAGACTGTGCTAGATATGTTCTGGACACCTCCCTACTGAATGGACAGAATTGAGCCTGGTGTTGATATTTTCATTAAACTCCTGGAGGGACAGCAAATCAGATTATTCCTTGAAATTTAGGAAAAAAATAATTAGGTAACACTCGTCTTACATTGGCTTCAAGGTCTCATTCTTTTATGTCTGGCTTACCGTATCAGCTAGCGATGTTAATTTGTAGGAATCCAAAAAAATAAAGGAGAGGAAAAAGTCAGGATGCAGTGGCAGACATTATGCAGACTGAAGAAAGTGGAATACGAACACAAATTCCCTCTAAAGGTTTCAGCCTAATGCAGACACAGAGTCACGTAACAAAGTGATTCGCCTTCTCACTCTTCATTTTCACTTCATATCATCTGTGGTATTTGATTTTCATGTCTAATTAACTAAACTGAAATTGACCTGGCGTCTAGCACACACGCGCTCGCACACACACATAGGCCTACGCGCCTTCCACACCTGCTCGTACTCACCTCATTCACAAAATGACGCCCATTCACAAACGCATTCACACACACACACACCTCCAACAGTAATGTCTTTCTCTGGTTCCTAACAGCCTGAGTCTTGGCCTGTGTTGCAGGAGGATGAGACGGGCGAGGGGCGCTTCAGCTTCCCCGGCTACGGCATGGGCCCCGCCTGCCTGCAGGCCAAGGACGGCATGGCCATCAAGGGCAACAACAACAACGCCCCGGCATCGGCCGCGCCCGAGAAGAGCATCGAGGAGATGAAGAAGCTGTTCATCAGCCGGGCCAAGCGCATCGACACTGTGTCCCGTGTGGCCTTCCCGCTCGTCTTCCTCATTTTTAACATTTTCTACTGGATCATTTACAAGATCATCCGCAGCGAGGACATCCACAAGCAGTAGTTGAGAGGCGGAGGAGGAGGAGGAGGGTGAAGATGGTGCAAAGAGGAGAATGCAGAGAGAACAAAAAGAGAGAAGGAAACAGAGAGAGATGACTCCAATAGGAGATATCATGGCCCCTTTTTTCACGCCAACCATGCCTCCTTTCCTCGTCCTCTTCCTTCATCCTCTTTCACTTTTGGTCGAGGATGAGATGCTTTTGGTGGCGAACCCTACCTGACCCCTACTAGACATTATTTGAGATATCTATTGCTTTCTTTTCCCTTTATTCTCCTCTCCTGCCCCGAATCCCAGCCCTGTTGCTCCCCTCCCTTTACACCTCCCGAATAATCCGGACCAGTGCAATAGCAATGCAGTAAAATGCATGATATATGAATGTGGCAATATATAAATGAAAAGATTAAAAGCGAAAAAGTAAACCCGGACTTTTGCAGGCACACCCGACGAACTGTGTGGGAGTGGATGGATTGGAGCGAAAGGAGACGATGAGAGGGTCTGTAAAGGTTTTGGTATTTGATTTGAGGTTTTTTTGTGTGAAGACAGATATATAATTCTATGAAAAAGTCATGTGGGGACGGGGTGAGGGATGCGCAAGAACCATACAGCAGTGTAATATACTCATATATCTATCGTAAATGGAATAAAAATATGAACCTTATCTCCAAAGGCGGGCATCTGGAAATGAGGGATTTTTCACCCCCCCCAAAAAAAAAAAAAAGGAAGGAAGGTGGATCGGTGCTTCCATTAATTAAAGCAATGCAAGGATCACGCATTCTATATATCTACATTTGCTTCAAATGTGTATTGCAAGAACTCGTCGATGCTTTTCCTCCCCCCCGCCCCCCAACCCACCCCCGCCGCCAACACAACGAAACCTTGAACTGCAGAGACAATTGAGGTTTGCTGCTGCCGCTGTCGATGACGCGACTGGACAAAAAGAAGAAAAAAAAAATGAAAAAAAACCCCACTGGACGAGCAGTGCTGGAGATTATGAGACGAAAGATCTCATTTATATGTGGTCAACGTGTTCCTCCACCTGTCTTTCATTTATTTCATACTGCATTTGTTTTTCTTTTGGATTGTTTCTTCATCTACGTGCCAACTAAACATGTCTTGTTGCGGCCGTGCAGCGCTCCGCAGCCCCGACCTTCTCGCCGAGGGGAAGGGGGTGTCGGGTTTGACATCAGCTGTCGCGTCGGCTGCCGTCCCCTCAAACGCCACTTCTGGGGTTTGTTTAATCCCTGAGATATCAGTTTGTTTTCGTCAGCCGGAGGTGGAACAAATCGATCCTGGACAGAGTGAAATGCAGATCGTTTGCCTCCCTCGCTGTGTTCATCGGAACTGAAACATGAATATGTTTACATCTTATTAGTGCTTCCTTGCTTTGACTCCCGCCTTATTGTGACACCCCAAACCCCTCCCACCCTCAGCTGAGAGGACATATGTAGTGAACTGTACAGATTATAACACCTGTTATACCTTAATTAACTGGATCTCCGTCTCATTCACATGCACCAACTGTAGCTGCCAACTTCATAAATGGTGAGAAGCTACGTCATCATCCCGTTGGAGCGTAACAACAGCTTTTATTTTGTCATAGCCACGTTGGACAGGATTTGATCGTTCGGCAGGTCAGGTGGTTTTTCTCTTTTCCTTTGCAGCAGGCTTTTTCTATGCAATGATTAGTATATGCAATTATGATTTTGTCCTTTCTTTTAGCTCCTCCATCTCAAGAACACCACCTATGTGTGAGTTGTTTTCTGGCTCACTCACCCCGTTGCTAACTGCTAAACAAAGTCTTTCGTGCTTATAGGTAGATACGGAAGGAACGGCGACGACACAGTGGTAAAACAGTAAAAAGTAGCAACCCTTGGCCACCTTTGCCCAACGCCTGCAGACGACCGTGTGGAAAAATGTTTCACAGTAGAAATCAGCAGGAAGCTGATGGAGCCAAACCTCTGAGCCAGGCAGAACTAGGAAAGAAAGGGCAGAACCTCTAAATGGTACAGGTCCATTGTTCTCTGTTGCTGTGTGAATGGTTGTTTCAGACTTTTCCTCTGTCATCTTGTCACGTCTGCATCGTTTACTCAAAAAAAAAGAAAAAAAATCCCAAACTGCTTCTTTACTTTACCAGGCAGAAACTTACAACCACAACAGGTTTTAACACAACAGGAGCAAAAGTGAAATTTACAATTTTATAGCAAAGCAAAACTTAAAATGAATAATTCATACTTAGTTTCATACAGATTTTAAAATTTATTGTATTCTTATTGCATTTTGTCTTTTGAATTTTCACCCTGAACTTGTGTGTATCCAAAAAGAGTGTTCGGCTTGTGTTTCAGAGACATACGGTATTTTCCGCCACAGCGTCACTTCTTCGTGGCAAACTCTTTCCGAAAATTGCTCGACATTTCGGGAGATACACCTTTAAGCTTTCTGTAAGAGAGTTAGGCCAGAGGATCGATGGCGTTCTGTGTGTTTAGTGCAAGGAGTGCAGAGGAGATTAGCCTAGCTTAGCATGACTGGTTTTATCCGTGACAGTTAGGGAGAGCCAGGCTAGCTGCCCCCCCCGTTCCCAATCCCAGCTCCCTACTTAACACACATAAAAAATGGTGTCTTCACATCTAACTCTCTGACGGAAAGCGAGCAATTGCATTTTCCGAAATGTTGAACTGTTCCGTCACCATATGTTGTTTAGTGAGCCACTGTCTCTCCTGTGAAGAAATCACCTCGGTCATACAGAGTCCAGAGTTTGAAATAAAACAACTGGACTTTTATTGTGAAGCTAAAAAGGTTTTCAAACTTCCGGCAAATGCTCCTTCGACTGTTCTTGTGGGGAGCGCCTCCCGGACGAGGACATTTAAAACGTACGTGACCTCGCAATAACAGCACAGCGGAGCGTTTTATTCCGACTCGTCACACTTGAGCATCACGCGCAGGCAAAGGCGTGTTTAGGTACCAGTCTGAATCCGCTGTTGGTGGCACTGAAAATCGCACTTCGCCGAAAATGTCTACTTGTTCAAAGGTTCAAGCCTCAGTCCAACTTGGTTTTGAAGCAAAACCAAAGATGTGTTTTTTGTTTCTCGTGTTTGACGTAGCGGCCGGTACATTTTATCATATTCACTTTGTCTTTGAGGTCAATAACTGATTGCAAGACGGAGGACTGCGTTGGATTAATTTCAGATTTACAAATATTATTATAATATCTACAAAATATTTTGATATGGAACATTTCCCTCCTCATTCTTGTATTATTTAATTTTTTAAAGGAAGTTGGGTATTTTTATTTGATCACTCACTTTCCCTTAATCCTTATCCCCTTTCTACCTACACAATTTTTCTTCCAAAACATGTTTTTATTATTTATTTGTTTGTTTATTTTAAGCGGAGTAGATTAAGATTTTTTTAATACATATATATATATATATTTGATCTCTCTGCACAAATTGCTCCTGTATAAATGAGAAGAGATCTTTCTTACAGTGTGTCAACATGTGTGTAGGAGATGTTTTGCTTTGTTTCATTCCGTTATATTTTAATACTGCTTTTCGTGAACTTAGTTATTTCAGGGTGTGTCAGACTGATCCGAAGGGCTATGCCACATTCTTCTGTTCACATTCCAACGTGATTTAACTCTAAACTGGAAGTGCCATAGAATACATTTCTCCCCAGAAACTATGCATTTCATTCAGTAAATTGTTCCCGGATACAGTGACGTAAACCTTCTCGAGGCCATGATCACCAAGGACGCGTTTTAGGTTCAGTCGTTTGGTCAGAGCAGACGTACACGTCTACTGTCACGTACACAGCAGGCGTTTTGCATGACTTTGACTCAGACTTTGACTTACGTGATGAAAGTTGCAGAAAAAGGCGAAATGAGCAACTCCTGTTTTTAAGCGTAAGAAGTTTCTTTCGGTTTCATGGAGATGAGCGTCGGCTTTAGCAGCATCTACAGTGTTCCAACAAAAAGTCCTTAGTTTTGCCAAAAACGCACCTCAGAGATAAAGCTAAACGTAGCTTGCTAGCAACACTGAATTTTGTGCTTACAAAGTGTGAGAAGAGTAGGCAGGGTAAGCTAGCCAAGAAGCTGGAGCACATGCTCTTCAGCTTGCTTGATAGGGAATTTGTGTCCAAGCTCCAGATCGAGTTTCTCTGATGGGACAAATGAGACCCTTCTTTCGTGGTCTGTTAGTGAAATCACCCAAGTTCCCTCAGAAAGCCCTTATTTTCCCATAGAGCAGCTCAGAGATAATGCTAGAACAATCTCGCTAGTGATGTCGACTTTCACGCTTACCTGTGGCAGGCTGGTCAAAAGCATGCACGCTACTTAGCTTGCTTTATAGGAAATTTGTGTGCAATTTCCAGATGGCTTTCCTGTGTTGGCCAAAGTTACTCCGGTATTTCACGTTCTGTGTAACATGCAGGCACCACAGGTGAACTTACAACAAAAGCAAAATGCAGCGCACAGCTGGCTCCACAATTAGCTTGCTAGTAAAATCTGCTTATATACGTAGAAGCGAGGCAGCAAACTAGACGAGAGGCGAGCGTTACTTAACTAGTTCAAAAGCAAGCAAACACGCTATTTAGCTAAAACACAAGGCAGTTGTATTTAAATAGCACGTCATGACAAGTAAACAAAAAGAGTTCTTCATTCTGCATGCATGACACCTGAACCCTACAGAGTCTTAAAAGTCCCAAAAGATACTAAAAACTTTTTTAGATCGTTATCTTGTGCGTACAAGTAATTGTACGCTAAAGTAAAAAGAAAAAAATCCTTCATCCTTACCGTACCAAAAGGCAGCTCTCGTGATTGGAGGAGTTAGGGATGGAGCCACTCTCTTACAGAGTCAATGCCAAAATAAATGGTCGCTGGGCAAGAAATTGGTCAAGATTTTGTTGACTTTCCAACTGCAATATAAACCGGCGCCATCTAGAGTTCCTTCGTGGGGTAACAGAAATACATTAATGATTAAAAACAAAAAAACAAACCCACCTCTTACTTCCTCTGTTTCGCAGCGGCGCCTCCTCCTTGATCACGGCCTAAACCCGACTGAGAAACGTCAGCAGGCTCAGTCCAATCGGGACGATTTGTTTTTCCCTCTGTGCCATAGACACTGCGTCCGGAAAAAAGTCAGAAGCACTTCTGTCCGTCAGCCTCTCTGCCAACAGCGGTCGTCCACTTTCAAGAGCGTTCATACAAATCTTGTCGTGCCATAGGGGGGGTTTGAATATGCAACTACAAGACGAGAACCTACAAGCGTATCGTGCATTCATCCAGCCACCGTTTTACATGAAGTATTTTCCACGTATTCATACCCTTTCCTCAGGTGTGGGTGTTGTGTGTTTCATAGTCATTCTAAGCTTCGTCATAGGCCTCACGTTATTGTATTGATCATTGTTATACTGTATGGGGTTGGGGGAGGGAGGGGTTCATAACCTGAGATAGATACTGGGTTTATATTGCATTCAGGTTCGATGTCATGCATTCGGACTGAATGATGAAGGACATGTTTTTGGACGTTTATAAATCCTTAGGTTCTGAACTGGATTTTAAAGTAGCATGGTTTGATTTGTTGATGATTAATGATTCTATTGGTTTTTGGGGTTTTGTTTGGTTCTCTTGTATTTTATTGTATGTATTGTACAATCCGATGCCCTGAGGGAGAAGGAAAAATACAGTGAGTCCTGAACTGCTGTGAACTAAACGAAACGTTATTATTATTAGGATTATTATCTTCATTTATTTATTTTCCTTGCACAAGTTGGAATGGCCTTAATTTTGCTTTACTTGCTTCTATTGTGTATTGGCACAAAGTGCACCCGTTTTCTTTGCATAAATTATGATGCTCATTACGATGCTTATAATCTGAGAGTGCACATCAAAGCAGGATGAAAAAAAAAACTGAAAAGTTCAACAAATCCTTTTTATTTTTCATTAATCTGAAAAAAACAATATTTTGCATGAATATAAATACAATGGCAGATATTTTGGCTTGTACAAAAAAAATGTGAAGCAATTTGAAGAGAAAAAAAGAATGTACTGTTTCTGCTGTAACTGTATATATCTAAATATTTATTGAAATATGTCATACTACTAATTCTATTAACGATTAAAGGTTTTCTGAACAAAAATCTCTTTACCTGTTTTTGAACATTGTCAAGGTTGTTGGAGTTGGATCTTTGGCTTTCTGTTACTCAACTCAAGGATCTGTGTAATCATTAAAGAAAAAGTATTAAAAATTGCAAATAAATCCTTGCTCCAGGGTGTTTTCATTCTCCGACATCCCTGCGACGGATAGACTTCTGTCTCAACAGTTGTGCATTTGTTCATCGTGGGAATTTTTTGGTCACTTCCATTGAGACGCGTTAACTAGACCGGCACTGGGTAGAGCTCAGACCTCCGCCAAGGAGCACAGATCTCCCCATCCGTCCACCACGGTTGGTGAAAATCGGTTCAGTGCTTCTTGTGTAATCCCGCTGACGAACAAACACACCGGCAAACGGACACGGGTGAAAACATAACCTCCTTGGCGGAGATAACAATCACGTGCATTCCTTGCATCTTGTCCGAGCTTTTTCCTTGTGCTCTGGCATTGGTAGAAGGTCTTTGTCCTGCCTGTTTGCCCAAAGTGCAGCCTCTATAGTGGCCTGACTATTGTTGGCCTTTGGAGGCAAAAGAGCTTCCAGACAAGCTAACAGGCACATGGCCCTGCCATATGTTCACCTTATAAAGTTGATATAGCTAATGCTAAGTTCACACGACACGATTTTAGCCACGACTTTCCACTCGCCGACAGTTTTTGGAGATCGCTGAGAAAGGCCCCGGACCGGCGTTCGCTCTGCGATGGCAAATCGCCGCCCGATCGCTATTCGTGACCCGTTCGAAAAGGCGTTCCAAGAGACCCGCCGATGGATCGCAGACGCCCCAAAGATTTCTAGCAGGGTTAAATAGAAGGACCTCGCTGGGAGCCCAAATCCAGCGGTGTGAAAAGAGCCGTGGCCCGGTTGTGACTGGCAACGAGTGCGGCGACGAGCTACAGCCAGTGAGAGCTCAAGAAACCTGGGGGAGGAGTTGTACAACGTCATATTTATTTATTATTTGCTAGAGCGTGGAATATTGTCTTTATGGAATATGTGTTGCCTAACAAATCAAAGAATGACAACAGCAACATTTCATTGAAACTGGCTTTAATCACATTTGCTTGTGAAATCCCATTTCTGTCCTTCTCTATGTGCTGCAGTTCTACCTCCACCAGCTCAGATTCCAGGAGAGGATAATTACCTGATAGGAATCACCTGTGTGCAAGTCTTTAAAGCCCATGAGGCCCGTGGGCTCGTGCTCCGCTCCTTTCTTAACGGCCCCCCTTCCTGCACAGAGCGCCCTCATCTTGCTCTGGCAATGTTTTGGCCTTTGTGTTTCTTTTTTCCCAGGTTTTATTGGTCTGTCTCTTCTTTTTACTGCTCATTAAATGTGGCCACACACACACACACACAAAACGGCTATTCACTGCCAAATGCATTCAGGATCATAAAATAAAAACAGTAAAAAGCTCAGTAAAAAAAAATGAATAAATAAAAGTAAGGTCCTCACAAGGCTGCAGGGTGTGTGTTTGTGCTATCTATTCACCATACTTGAAGGAACAACCTTGTCTACATTGTTGACATGTGGGGACAAGAGACAAAAACTCTCTTAAAAAGGCAGTTAAGTCTCTAAGAATTCAATGTAAGCCAACACAATGTGCTGACAACTAAAACATAGTAATGTGATCACTGTGTTGAGAGAGAATTTTGTGTCTACACCTACAGTCAGAACATTTTGGTTTCTGGAGGAACGTCTTTGTCCTTCACTCCGTCACAGGTCAGTCGAGGGCGGAGACTCGGTTTTAGGGTTGAGGTTATTTTCAGGTTAAGTTAAGTTGGGATTCTTCATTTAGTTGTGGAGGTTGAGGTTAGTTTTTAGGGGCCAGGGAACCGGTAATGTCAGTGAGCGTCCTCACAAATACCGAAATACTGACGTGTGTGTGTGTGTGTGTGTGTGTGTGTGTGTGTGTGTGTGTGTGTGAGCTCGGGGCCTTGCCACCAGCTGGACCAGGACATGCTGGGAGCCATGTTGGTCCACCAATGTGTCTGTTCACAGCAGGGGGGGGGGCTGCCCTCTCACTGAACACTGATCCACACACAACTGCACAGTGCACTGCTTGTATGAATGAGCTGGCCATGTCTTAACAAGGGCTGCAAGTAGAAGGTCACAGGTTCAAACCCCGCAACAGAGTCAAATAAGTACCACGTGTCCTTGAGCAAACACTGACCTGACTTAACTGATTGCTAATGGCTTTTAAGAGCATCTTTTAAAAACCTCAAATTCAGCTTAATTTGTTAACTTGAAAGTTCTGGAGAAATAACTTGCATGTATATATATATATATATTTATACATACACACGGTAGAAGTTGTCAGATGTTGTGTGATAACACATTAAAAAGAGCTGGTTTGGTTCGTCGTTTTACTTCAGAGCAGCCAGTTAATCTGTTTCTTTCGGTACAAATTGAATAACGTTTGGAATAACACACACAACATCTGCAGCCAGCTCCAGGCTCTGTCCTCACACACTTTCGAGTTTATCCACACACACACACACACACACACACACACACACACACACACACACACACACACACACACACAGCTGAATTCACCTGGGTCACTCTCAACTTGTGAAAGCCGTGGTTGCTCTAGAAACAGGACAACCTGGAGTCCAGTAGAGAAATATTACGTGAACAAAGAATCTAACAAATCTGGGTGACATGAAAGGGGCTGCTCACGCTGAAAGACCCACACCGTCCGCACACCAGCTCCGACAAAGCCTCTGTCCGCTACCTGCTCAGCGGCAAACAGCAGACCGACACGGTCAGAGACCAGCTGCTGAACATGGTGGAGCAATTAGCAGCTAAAGGTCCAGATGTTTCCCTCCGGAGCTGCTGGAGACCAAAACCAGCTAAAAGAGAGGGCGCGCTGGACTTGGGTTCATCAGGTGGACTCCAGCTCGCCTCCGAAAAGGTGACGTTGCTGTGCCTGGATGTGGAAAAGCGCACTTTTGCTCACACCGACCTGTGTGTTAGGGCTGTGTGTCTGTCGGCCTCCTGCGGAGCGGTTCTTTTGCCCCGTACTGACCCCGTGGCGGGGTTTGCCCGCTGTCGTTGGGGGGAAAGCACCACCAGGGGAATCCTCGCATCCTACACGGGGGCTTTCGAAATGTTGCCGTCATTGCAGTTACTGGCTCCTGTGGCTTGATATTTCTCGCTCTGACACGCGGCGTAAAAATGAGTGACGAGTGTCGTCTTTCAGGAACCACACAGCGGAGACATGGGTAAGATGAATAAAGGTCGTGTATGAATCTGAAACTCATTAAGGAAAATCGTTGTAAGCGGGAAACTCTTGCCCTCGTTCGTATGTTGAAGGGCAGACTCTGACTATTAGGACGCCGTGAGTCACCGGGACAGACGGACCGTTTAAACTCGGATGGTTTCAGGGTGAAAATCAATGCTCATCATACGGGTGAAGGCACTTCTCAGACATTTCCAGGCCAACTCCAAACTTCAGTAACGGATCAAGATGAAATGTTTGGTTTTGGTTTTTTTGTCATCCATGACAGCATTTAAACCAGTCTTCGGCCTGGCTGAGTGTGTATTCACACACTCTCCTGGTCACCGGATGTACAGCTATCCCATGAAGTACCACTTAAACATGCCCTTAAGGCCCATTCGAGTCGAGGAAATCAGGATTTCAGTGAGTCCCACACGAGCTGCGACGTGGCTGCTTTTACAACAGGACCGAGCTCAAATCCTTATTCGGCTCACGGTAAGAAACTGTTCAGCTTACACTGTGTATGATCCGCCCACTGAGAGCGTGGTCGGCAATTTTTGCAGTTATTAGAAAGCTCAAAGTGGCGGAGATTAAATGTCTTTCACGAGGACAGGAATGTAATGCAAATGTCTGCAAAGTTTTAATTGAATCTCTGCTGCTATTTTCTTTTAATCTGTTGGTTTGGGCCCTTTTTTTTTTAAATGAAGAGAACAGCAGAGGTTGCAACATGTAAAAAAGTGGGCAAACAGCATCACCTGCATGTGAGCAACAGAGTACAGTCGGGTGCTTTGTAGACATGGTCAAAATCAGCCTGTAACCCTTAAACACATACCCAGGGTCTTTAGAGATCTGGGACCACAAGTGAGCCCTCAAGTCCCAGTCCCAGTCCCAAGTGTCAAAATGTCAAGGATGTTACGAAAGGTTTTTCAAATGTTCATAGGCTCCGTTTACCTGAGGTTGATCATCATAGTAGCACGTAAAATCCTTGATATCGGATGGTTCTGGTGACACTAAGTCTGGAAATGGAGATGAAGCCTGAAGCAACCGATAGTTTGGGAGCAGAACTGAAGAAAGAGAGTGACAGCGTTTGCTAAAAGCACGCGAGCAACAGTAACATGGTATCGCCCAAAACACTTTGGGCGTCTAGGTGACGGGGGGGGGTTAATGCTGTGTCCTGAAACATACACAAAATGAAAATGGTAAAATTGTCGCCTGCCTATTTTTTTTTTTTTTTTCAAACGTCTATAGTAGGTGTGTTTATGCACTACCTTCTGGTATTTACATTGCCATCTTAATTTTGACTTAACTCTGTCTTTTCTGACCTTTTGCTGGCCCTTTGCAGACCTAACTATCGAGATTTCCCAGCGTTTTTCTGCACTTTGTACGTGATATAAAAGACGTCAAGCAGCATGAGCTCATGACCTGCCAGTCAGGTTTGATTCCGCAGCTTCGAGAAGCGTGTCTGCTCTGCTCCCGTAATCTGGCAGCCTCCGCAGACACACCATCATCACATTAAAGCCGGCTTTCCCTCTTTTCTGGCTCTGTATCGGTCCTCCAGGGAGAATTCGGCCTTTTCTCTTTGCTGCCTCTGCTGCCTTAGAGGTCAGAGGTCAACGTCAGTTACAGGACAGTGACCCCGCAGCTGGTCGCCACCCGGCTGCCGAGTCGCAGCGTTGAAGAGTGTTTAAAACCAAAGGTGTATAATGTATAACGTATGTCACCTGGAGCAGGAGGAGAAGGTGTAATTGAGGGAGAGTCATGAAAATACACACCTTCAGACAGAAACGTCATTCTGCTTTGCTTCTCATCAGGGCGGGAGTTTGAATCGGGGGCGTTTGGACGGGCTTCATCCTGCGGTCTGAGGTTAATCCAAGCGCCAAAAAGTTGTTCTTGGATCAGGGATACATGAACATCATGTGTGTAACCTTCAGCCGTGGAGTTCTCCCCTGTTAAGCTGATGCTTGGTGCAGATGCAGACATCTTTTTATAAAAAACAAAAAAACAAAACACGATTTCTCATTATCGTCCTGACTTTAACACGGATCGTATCTTATCATCATATCATTGCTACATAAGGTCTGATGTTACTATATCAGTATAACATTTTGAGCACTACTGAGGCATTGGCCCCAAAACCAGCAACATCAGGTAGGTACTGAAAGGCTCCAATGAGCCAATCATTCACTCAGTCATTCAGATGCTTGTGCCGTGAGCAGCGGGGTTTCCACCGTGCGTTGTCGTGGAGTCATTGTGGTCGCAGGAACGCGTCTACAGAGCCCCGGATGCCGGCGTGACAACGTGGTGTCCGGTACGCCGAAACGATACCGGTCGGCCCTCGCGTGGCTTCGCAGCCAACTAATAACATTTCCCAACAGAGGCTGAAAGCAGGGGCCAGGGCTTCGTCGCATCAGGTCTCTGCTCGAGAAAGGACGCAACGTCGTCGGGGGAGTGGGTAAACGTTTGCTTGGCCGCCCGTGACAGGTCGGTGGATGTAGCGGTGTCAGTTAAACTGCAGTTGCTATGGAACCATTGCAGTAATGGTTGCCATAGCAACAAAATGTTCAAGTGAAATCAACTGCAGGTACCAGCGCCCCCCCCCCAACCCTGTCTCAGACACACACACACACACACACACACACAGTAGCTGTTCATTATTTAGAAGTTGCTGTACTTGTAATTTAATGGAAAGAGTCACTGTGTTTTTTCTGCTCCTCCTTTACTGCGTTTGAAGTTTTATTTGTTCGAGATCATCTGTTTGCATCTGTCTGAAAAAAAAAAAAAAGCTGACAATTCAGGACACAGGGGGCATGAAAAATGAACTTTCCAGGTTCAAATCCTCTCTTTATTTCTGTTAAAATCCCACTTGTTCCGTAAAATATTTTTGATGCTTCGCCTTTAATTGGCGGTTACATAAATGCGACCAGTCAGATGTGACGTGGAGTGACTAGCCAACCCCTGCGTTCTTGTATCATTTAAACCATGTTTATTACGAGCAGCTGAGTGTGTGTGTGTGTGTGGGGGGGGGGGTTCACACCAGCCTGACATCAGGAATTTCTCTCTCACTCGATGAAGGCGGAACTTCAGGCGTGAACAGCTGCAGAGGCACCAACGCCGGAAGCCACATCAAAATAAAATCCGGTATTAAAACGAATCAGCTCATTTTGTCGACGCTGCCCACTGTTTGTATCAGGTCTCACCTGGTGACAAACTGCTACAGAGACATAACACAAAGAAAAGTAGCTATCAAGGCTGTTTTATCTGGTAGGTAAAAGTAGCACAGGGGCAAAAAGGAAATGAATCATTTTTAGTTTTCCTTTTTAGTTCTTTTTACTTCATTTATCTTTAACTTTAAACTGCATTTAATCTTATTTACATTTACCTGTGGAGGCTGTTTTCACCCGTGTCTGTCTGTCTGTCGGTTTATTTGTCAGCCTGATCGCTCAGAACCTACTGAACTGAATTGCATCAGAGCTGGTGGAGGGATGGGGCACGGGCCCCGGTAGAAACCCCATTAAACTCTGGTGCCGGTCCGGTTAAAGGGGCGGATGCAGGAATCCACCCCTCTCCTTAACGTTGCGAGGGGGGCCTTTTTCGCCTTGACGTTGGTAGTGCTCTATTGAGTGCCAGTCTGGTTGAAACCAGCGTAGCTGTGTTGACTTAGTGACATGGTAATATGTGAGAATGTGTTTTGTCGCCGTAATGCTGTCGTGGACGTTATTTTTCCGGTATTTTATCATTACACCTCACGACTTGAGTTATAGAATCTGATCCGAACCAGCGTAAATCATAACATTACAAAGGGATGTAACATTGTACAGGGGGTTTTTATTTCATCTTCACTCTACAAACTGTAATAGCTGGTTCAAGACATCAAAATAACCGTTTGCTTATTCCTTCTCGTGAAGTGTGACATGGTCTGTACGGTGGTGGTGGTGGTGATTTATCTCCGGGTGGCTTTGGGGGGCTTAGTGCGAGTCACAAGTACCAGGCTGATTTTCACTCCTACTCTGCTCCTGGTCCCCCCAACAGGCCTGTGTGTAACTTGTAACGTCTCGGTATTGATGCCATAATGATAAACTGAGTTGTAGAAGCAAAAGGACACAAGATGGTGCAAAAACTTTGCCTGAACTGTCTAAAAATCAAATTGCAAATATCCGATGAGGTAAACAAGTCAACGCCAGCTTTCGGTACTTGGCAGCTTCATGCTCTACGTACACCTTTCGGCCGGAAGCAAAGAAGCCCGGGCCTGGTCAGGCTGTCCTCTGACAGCCATCTGCACAGACTCAAACAGACCCAAGGTTTAAAACAGTAAATCACTTTTAATTTAGTTCTCTCATCGGCAGGTGAATTCATTTTAAACATGATGACAAATGAAGTGCATCGGTAGTAGAAGCCTAACAGGATTTGATACATGATTTGATACATGCTCCATTCACACGCGTCCGTGAATCCACGTATTACAAGCCAACATTATTACTCAAATAAAACCACTACAGTTCAGCTCTTGACCTGATAGAATAAAAAGATAAGACAGATCCATCGCTAGATACAACGGTGGCAGCAATACACAGGATTGCCCAAGCAGTAAAGTACACGTTCCTTTAAGAAACAGGGAGAGAGAACGCGAAAAAAAAAACCTAACCTCTGGGTTTTTTAATCCCCAATTCAAGTAGTATTTACCCTTTTTTCATGTGTTTGCGTGTTTTGATTTGTTTCTTAATAAATTCAAGTTCAGCATGAAAAAACAAAAAAAAAATGACAAAAGTCCAGATAATACAAGTGTTGGTGGAGAAGATGAGGAGGAGGAGGAGGAGGAGGAGGATGGGATTTCGGGGGGGGGGGGTTAGGAGTGACATTCTGGATTCCTCAGAGGGAAATGAAAAGCAGCAGGTGAGAAAGACGAAGATTCAGGTGAGGAGGTGGAGGCCGTTTGGGGAGGAAGAGGAGGCAGCCATCTTTCATGAGAGACAGATGTTGAGAATGGCTGCTGAATTCAGCAGGAGCTGGTGTGACTTGACGGTGAACGCTCTCGACCAAACCTGTGTCAATTACTAACAAATAATCCCTTCGAAATACTTGTATACTGCCACATTTAGGAGAAAGAATGAGAGGGAAACAAGTCGAATCAGGGCGTCCGAGAGTAATAACCCAAATTTGGACTTAAAATGAACAATTCCTACACGTTTTTGCTCCTAGGTGCAGTGTAATGAAGGGTTTTTGTTAAATTTTAGGTTTGTCCAATTGGTTGTTGCTGCAGTAAATCATTAACCACTCAAGTAAACTGAATCCAAATAGTAATGTGACTCAGGTTTGGAGCCCGGGTGCCTCACTGCCGTTGGGCAGAGTAGCGCCCCTCACTGGGCCCGGCGCCCCTTCCAGAGCCAAAGCTGGGTTTCTGTGCCATGCCTCCTCGGGTGGGGGGGCCTCTGGGTCCTCCGCCACCTCCTATTCGCTCTCTGGGACCGCCAGGACCTCCAGGACCCCGGGGCCTCACGTCCCGCCTGTCGCCCTCCCTGGCTGAACGGGTCTTCTTCTCCTCCACGTTCAGACGGACATCGCCTCTGAACTTGATGGGCTGCGGAGACGAGAAATAGGATTAAAACTAATCACAACTTGCCCAAGTCTCTTGAATTCTATTAAACACAAAATTATCTGTACTTGTAAAACTCAAATTTCCCTTCTTTTGGGTTTAACTGAGCAAACTCAGCATGTCCCATAGAATACCACCAGAGGAGCACAGAATAATAATTAACACATGGAGACTACAACACCAAGTAGCTACGGGTAATTTAAAAAAGAATAAGTCTCTCAGCAAATAACTGGTGCTGCATCAAAGGGAAAGAGAAACTGAATTACACCTCAAAGCCCCCACCCCAACCATTGCAATTAGCCCGAGGAGTTGCCTTACCCTGTTGCTGAGGATCTTCTGCACGGGTTCAGAGTCGTCAAACACCACAAAGCCAAAGTTTGGTAGCTTTCCTCCACTGTTGATCCTCAGCTCCAGGACTGTGCCATACTCTGTGGAAAATGAGGAGGCAGGCGTTTTATTCATCTTATTTTACCACTGTGGCTAAAACACAAAGGGTCTGAATGTTTTAAGTATCAAGGTGTATAACATGTGAAGCACATATTCCTATAGATTTCTGTAATTCTTATTTTCACTTGCATAATATTCTTGCAATACTTTAAACCTGCACATATCCGACCTGTCTATAGGCTCGTTGTATTAGATGAGTGTGAAATGCAGCTGGATGAGAAGCTATTTACACTTGTTTTTGAAGTTTTTACATCACTTTGCTTTGAGAACTTTTGCTATGAACACACATGAACAGTAAACAACCCATCATTAACCCGACTGTTACCAAAAGAGTTGACCGATAGTAAACTGGTTGGTTGATCTTGGTTACTTATCCTATCTCTTTTTCTACAAATGTATAAGAGCCATCTGTTGTACGTCTCGCACCGTTTCATTGCGTATTTCTATGACTCTTAACAGGTGTTTTTAAGTTGCTGGCCAGGTGTTATCCAAACCCACTTACGTTCAAAGAACTCCTTGAGGTCGGTCTTGTCCACGTCATGAGGGACGTTGCCCACGAAGAGCTGGTGGGCGTCAGGGTACCTGACCACCCTGCGACCTTCTGACTCACCCTGCTCACCTTCTCGGACTGAAACACAAACAATTCGATAGGTCAACACAGGAACATATGCTGTGAGAAGACACAGAAGAACTACCTGGTTTAAAACTGCAGACGAGCTATTTGTACAGCGTACAATCAGTTTTTTGAACTGCCAACGTAAAAATATCTACAAGTGATGTTACGTTGCATCTCTCTTTTTGTTATTCTGTTATTTTACAAACAGGTATCGAGGAAATCTTTCAGGGACATTTCTAGCTAAGTCACCTACAGACATGCTGGAAGCGTGGGTCAGAAGGTGGTGCGAATACCCCAGTGGGGTCTGTTTCTGTGGATTTCGGGTCTGGCAGCGCAGGTTCATGTGTCAGGGGACAAATATTCTTCCATAAACCATTCTGGGCTTTGGGTCCGTTTTAAAAAGCAGGTGTTGTAGTGATTGTAAATTTTAGAATACAAAAAGGTACTTAAAAATAAACCTGGGGTCGAGCTCCAAACGAAAACACATGTGACGTGTTCTAATGGGCACAACGGTGATTTGGTGAGCAAAAGAAAAACAAAAAAAGTTGGTGCAGCTGGCCTTTGCCATCAGTGTGCTCAGGGCGGACATCTTTGCACAGCTCTGTTCCACAGCCTAGTAAACTGTTGCCTGCAACTAGACGACGTCATGTGGTCGAGTTCAGGCAACGTTTGAACTTTACTTCTTCAGTTACAGAAGTTTGGATGTTTACACATCTGGTAACACCCACAGAGCCATATTTAACAGCACACATCACATTTGATTATGTTTGGTTTATACTAGCGGTCTAATGCTCTTTTACCAATCACAATAAGTGCCAGTTACATTCGGGTAGAGGCCATTTAACTGTACGAACTGTATTTGTATGAGTGTGTGTACCTGGTCTGGGTCCTCTGTGCACCGGCGGAGGACCTCCAGGCCTCTGTTCCCTCGGTCTCTGGTCTCTCTGTGGTCTCTGTGTTGCTGTCTGGGACTCTGACTTCACCTCTGCTCTGGGCTGGAAGTCAACACAATTTGTAAGGAGAGCGAGAAAGAGCAGGAAAAAAAAATGTGTTTTCCCCTGCCGGGATTTATCACTTAACTTTAGGCCAACAAAGAAAGAACAAGTTTCATTATCATCAAAAAAGGTACAGCCAGCAGGGGCTGTTTGTCCTGTCCTACTACCTTCATCTCTACTCTGGCAAACAAGTCAAGTTTCCAGAGCCAACTCTTCTTTCTGGGGGATGTGGAAAAGCAGCAGAAACTAAGGAGGTTACTAAAGAGACTGCCTTCACCCTCGACACATTATCTACTTTCACCTTTACTCAGTGTAACAGAGGAGATGAGGGCTACGAAATGAGATCACCACTGTTTTAAAACACCAACACCTGCTGCCACAAAATAACAGGAAAAAAAACGAAAAAAGGTCCTGTCTGCTTTGAAAAGTCACGTTTTCTTCAGAGATTTTTTCTGGAAAATTAGGTTTGAAAAAAGTGGAGGTTCCTCTTATATTTGAGACAGTCACATGTTCACAGCATCAGATATTCTTCTTGAATGGATAGAGTGCCAGTGTAACTACGGTCTTGGACACAGAGAGTTTGAAGCCTTAATGATGCTAGGTTAGCGAGTGTCTCTCAGTCAGCGAGCCATAAAAGTGTTCGGGTAGCCCGGTTCAACCCTGCAGGGGGTTCTGAAAGCTGACGTAACGTGCGTTTCTGCCGCAGAGGAAATAAATTCATGACAACTGGAAAACGAGTTCACAGCTTCCCCCAAAGTCTTTGCTGCAGAAACGAACCAGGGAGAAAATGTGTTGAAAAATGTTGACTGTCAGAAGAAGATGATTCTGATGCTTCAACAGTCTGACAGGACAGAGTGTTAGTCTGCGACTGACAGGAAAGATACACTAGTGTGGGTTTTACATTTTAACTTTTCACTTGTGTGAGAGAGGAGGCTCCAGTGATGAGGACACTTCTCTCCTTGGATTATCGGCATCTCATGGAAAATCTCCCAACAGGACAAGTGTACAAGTATTTCCTATCCTAAAAGCCCCCGCCCCCACAACAGATGTTGGAAAATCGTGATCACGAGCCAATCACTCGTGGTACTGTGCGTTATCATCTTGGTTATGTAAAAACGAATAGGGCCTACAATGTATTGGGACATAAAAACAGCAGTCAAGACTGGGATAAATATAATCTGGTGTAACCAGGTTTTCATAAGAGGAACTTAAATTTACCGGTGCTGTGGGAGTGACTTTGACGACATGTGGGGGGATTCCTGAGACTGGGACAGCCCCACTGGGAGGGAGGTTCTTACTGGTGACTGATGCCCAGGAGAACGGCTGGAGAGAAGACAGAAGTAAACACGAAAGAAAATTAGGGCTCATGGATGCCGAGAGATAAATTATCCCATTACCACAGTCCTTTAAAAAAAGGGAATGTACGTATAAACACACGCTACCTCCATCAGGAAGAAATTATGTAAACGAGTATCTGCAAAGGTTAAGGCATGCTCTTCCATCTATACCTGTTAATCTGTCACTCTAGACCTGTATCTCTATCTTTCCGAGTTTATTATCTTTGCCAAGATGGGTTCAGACCTACCCTGTTTTCTTCTGGGGCGGCGGGGGCGGGGTCGGTGGGCACAGAGGCGGGTTCTGTAGTTGGTGGGGCGGCGGTGGGGCTTTTCTCTGTCTGGTCGTCGGCCGTGTGTGCGTCTGTCTGTGCCTCCAGCATGGCGTCTGACTTCAGCTCCACAACCGCAGCCTCCGCCTCCTTCTCCACCTCTGGCTCTGGTTCAGGACTCGCTGCTGCTGCTGATGCCGATGCTGCTACTGCTGCCGCTGCTGCTTCCTCCTCATCACCAGGAACCACCGGCTCTGAACTACAAGGGACAAGTACGAGACAGTCTTAACCTGGAAAAATCTGTCACTTGTGCTGCTGAACGATGTATATTTCCAACACCAACTTACTACATTTAAATCCAAACAGTTGAAAGCCTTATAGCAGAAGCATTTTTCACACACTTAAGTTCGAAGTTTATTGTCACAAGGTCTGTCAACGTTGAAGGGGAATAAACACCATGAGAAAGAACTGTGGCCATGAATGGAAAAACTTACATCTTCATTTTTAAGTGTACTTTTTCCTTTTTTAAAAGATTTGGACAGGTTCAAATGTTAAAACCCTATTGAAATTTAAAGCTTTGGGAACGACAGGCCATGATCCGTACCAAGGTGTTGGGTCATAAAAGGGAGCAGACTCCTCCGGAGTGACATCAGGGGAGGGGACCCTCTCCTCGATCTCCTCCACCTCATCCTCAGACTCTGAAAAACACAAAAATAAAAACATGTTCAGGACAGCGAACATCAAATCTACCACCTACTGCTCTTAAATAAAAATACCCGTTTTCTAGTTCATTTAAGTCACACTAAAACCTATCCAAACACTGCCACCATCATCGGTTGTTGCTCCATTCTTCATACTTGTCATGACGAAGCTTAATCTTGGAGCTCCATTTTTCTCAGGTTCACTTATTGCTTGGTGTACCTTCAACCTAATATTCCCGGACATCAAACACTATCAGGTTATTTAACCCCCCCCAACGGCTTCAACTGCCATAAATAAATAGACACAGCGGTTCAAAGAAAAATGATCAAAGCGCTGAAACAAGTTGTGCAAAGAATGAATGAGATACTTGTCTCTGTAGGTTCATTTATCTTTGGCAGAATAATACTAAGATCAGAAGGATCACATCTGTAGAGAAGATGAAAAGGCAGCCAGGAGAAATAACAGAAAAGTGAAACCAGGTGAAAGACGGATGCTATCGCACCTTCTGGAGGCTCAGAGTCGGAGTCGCCAAACACCTCATCTTGGTAACGAAACACGTCATTGTGGACGTAGAACTTGTTTGCAACGGTACCCTGGAGGAAAAAGAAAAAAAAAGTTAAGTTTAAGACTTTACACAGTGCATAATTAAAACAAACCCACATGAAGCAAAGCCAACCCTGAAGGTGTTCTCTTTGACAGAAGACGACTACGAACCTCAGGTGCCAGCACAAAGGTCTGCATGAACTTCCTCATGGGCTGCATGTTGTTGGACAGCTCGCCCATCACCTGCACCACCACGCCCTCGTTCAGGGTGGCGTGGGCGTCCACGTGCCTTATCTTGGTGTGACAATCCCGGAAACTCAGAGCCATCACCCTCTTATGGATCTCCTGCAAGAGAGGAGAGGAGGTGGAATAAATATAAAATCAACCAGAGCAGAGTCTTGATGTTTTCATCCATACGAGCGCCCCGGAATAATTTTAGGTCATTCAAATCAATTGACATTTCCAAAAGACATATTCCCTCACTTTCCTAACTAATCTTCACCCAAGAACAGAATATGAAAAAACAGAAATGAATGGAAATGTCACATTATACAAGTGTTCTCAACTGTCCAAGAGATTCAGTATTAGCATCTTAAAAGTTACTTATGGCAGAGAGAACAAGAGACAAGTGATCTTAAATGTCCTCTATGGACAAAAGCAGCTTTAGCAAACAACTTTTATTTCAGCCCAGTAGGTTTTTTTTTTTGTTTCCCCCGCTCTGGGTTAGTACGTGGGAGTGAAGTGCAGTGCCTCTCTATGGAAATAACATTTTTAAAAGCTGTTATCTGCTGGATGAAGCCTACTTACAGATTGTCCATAAACAGCCTCTACTGGTTTGCCGTTGCTGTCGAGGCCGCCGTGCACGTAGGAGGAGTTCTTTCCATAAAACCTGAGCAGAGAGAGAATAGGTTAATTAGTTCCACTGAGGATAATTTACACACACACACACACACACACACACACACACACACACACATGCATATTAATATTATCAAAAAATGCAGACTTAAATCCAAAATACTGCACCAAAGGCAATAATTGCCTTTCGACAGAAATACAACAAACTTTCATCAAAGTTTCATCACATGACGCTGAGACGTGTGACTGTCGTACCTGTGCAGGTAGTCAGGGGCCTGGTTCAGGAGTGTGTAATACTGTCGGACAAACTCTCGCCCGACCAGCTGGGCACTTGGCTTCTCCATCACCATTTCTTTGGTCAACTGGAAATCTCTGCAAAGAACAAGAGGGACTGCACCAATTAGTTATTCAAGAGAAAACTAAAAATCAGCCACAATTTTGATCATTAATGTTTAATTTCAGTTATTTTTTCAAGCAGACGCGCCAAACATTTTCTGGTTCTAGCCCCTCTAATGTGAGGATCTGCCGCTTTTCTCAGTTTTTAGATGTTTGTCCGTTTCAGATGTTTCTTGCTCAAAACGAGACATTTACAGCCTTCATGGTGAACTCTGGGTAATTGTAATGGGCATCTTCTTTTCTGTTCACTGAGATTTTACACATTTATTTAAAAAAAAAAAAATTAAAATTAAAAAGTGCAACTGGCAAATTGATCAATAATAAGTAATTGTTCGTGAAAGTCCTAGATTGTGAATGAGAAGACTGTACTTACGTGACTAGTGCTGAAACAGTTCAGTGAATTGATCATAAAACCGACAGATCTTTAAGTCGTTTATCAAGCTAAATTAATTGCTCCCAGCTTCTCAAATTTGAGGATTTGCTGCTTCTCTGTTGAATATAACTGGAATATCTCAGAGTTACAGCCATCCGTAAAGATTACACTGGTTTCTGGCAACTAGTGATTGGCATTTTCACTATAGTGAGACATTTTGAAGACCAGAAGATTTATTAATTTAAAAAAAAAAAAAATTGAAAGTAAAAAGTCATCACATGCAGCCTTAATTCTATCCCCAAAATATGAATTCATTGTTTAAATGAAAAAATGGAACTGAACAACATTACTAAATTCATATTATGGGTGCAATACTTGGATCTCCCATAGGGGAAAACTACTAGTGGATTATGGGATGCTATGACAACAGTTGTGGGAACCTAAGAGCTGGACGGCAGTGACCATTTTGTGACTTCGTTGTTACGTGCAATACCTTTCAGAAACTTTACGCCCTATCATCACTTAGCCATCAGTTTGCATTTTATGGAAAGCGTCATCACTTCTGAGAATTTAAACTCCTGTGATGACTCATCCAGCCGTCCTGATTGGAGAGCAGTCAGCCCCAGTCCCGCGAACAGTAAAGATGTGTAAATCGGGTTAAGTAAACGCGACCTCCGGTCTCACGACAGAATACAACAGCAAACTCTCACCACGGTATGGGCTCATTCTGTAATTTGTTTTTCTGGACCGTGTTAAAATGCCAGCGGCATGAAATGTGTTTGATCTGCAAAACTGACTTGATTCTGAAGAGCGTTTATTGCCCCATCTGGGTGCACCGACATGAAAACAGCCCGCCCAGGGCTTGGAAAACAAACCCAGACATTTGCCGTTTGTTTTCATACCGAGGGGATAAGAATCTGAAATTGCAGTCATTGCAGTAAAATGTCAGTCCAAAAAAAAAAAAAATTGTCCTTTACTGCCTTTCTCCTTTTTAACAAGTGAACATCTACAAGTCCCACACAATGTTTTTCTATCGAGGAGGACATAAAAAGTACTGACCAGTGGTTTTTTGAAGAGTTTGGGTACCATGTGGGCTTCAAGCATCCACTGAAATATGCAAGACATTATCTTATTTTGAAGCCGGTTACCCATCAACTCCAGCTGATCTAAGTCTTTAAGTGGATACTCAAAACAAAAAACCAGTGAATTCTGGCTGTATGCTGTTAATCCTGTCCACATTGTCGACCTCGTCAGCTGATAACCAGATATTAGGAGAGCCTGCTTTCTTGGATTTCCATTTGAAGTTAGTATCACTGATGAAGCTGATTGGTAAAATATCTGAAGCGGCTGATGAACACTGGGACGTGACAGCCACAGTAGCAACCGGACAAAGTTTAAACCTTAAAAAGGCATCTTTTGTGGGAACCAAGTGTGAAAAGACTATTGTTGGGGTTTAAATTGCATTACTACTGACCATTTGCAAAGCATCAAATATTTCTTAGTATAGTTATAGTTAATATTTCAGTATGCTATGAACAAACAGCTGTGGCAATCTATAACAGTAAGAACAATCATGTCTCAGGTTGTTTTTGTTTAAAGATATGTTACTGCTGCCTGTTGTACAACTGACTTAAGTCCGCTCGTCAAATGTGCTACATTCACAAGCCAGAACACTGAAAAAAATAAAAATAAAAACAACAACATGCAGTGACTTTGGATGTTTCTCTCACCAAATCTGTTCACTGCACTGAATGCACCAACACGCGAGTACATTGGAAATACGTGTTTTCAAATGCACACCTAGATAACATACCTGAAAGAACGGTTTAAGTTATTTTCACTTTGAACCTTGAAGCATGATTCAGCAGAGCCACAATCTTCACCATTTCCTGTACATTTTTATTTAGTAAATGCAACCCGGTGGTTATGTTGGAATGAAGTGCACCTGGCTACTTCTATTAATGTTTGCACGCAGTACCTACGTGCTTGTCAGACTTGAAAGATAACTCAAGTTTGAAGTCCCTGCTTGTTGATGTTCATTTTATACAGACATGAATTGAAAATGACGTCTGTCTGGAAGGTAAGAAAAACAAATATGTCGAGCTTAAAGAGTGAGGCTTGCAATATTCTGTGTTTTTGTTACCATCAACAGCCCAATCAAAATAAACACAATTACGCAGCCTATCTGTGGCACTCATCTCCAAGCCCACTGGTACTTTTCGAAAGAATCTTTAAAAATAAAATAAAAAGACTCATAATTTCTCAGTTAGGTGCTATAGTCATAGGGGTAAACAGTGCATTTGATGGCGACTATTTTTAGTTGCAGATTTGGTGCTCTAATGAGCATTTCCTGTAGCAGAACGGTGTATGTGCGACTCTGAAAATGAACTACAGTGGCCATGTTTAGTGTGGCTCACTCGTGTGTTTGTCATAGTTTCTGCACCACAAAGTACCTTTGGGTCTACTTGTGGTCTTTTCATAGGATTTGTTTACAAGAAAACTACAGAAGATCGCCAGCCTCAACCTTTTACGCACTACGGCACAGAGATTAAAATAGTCAACAGTGGAGCTAAGTGCAGGTGATTAGTAGGAAAGAAGCTAAAACATGCAAACACGCTGGTATGACCATTAAGCAACAACCGGGGGAACAAGTGCTGTCTGACTGGCTCTCTTTCACACCTTTCTGCACAACCCAGAGCCATCCATTGTTCTGTTGCACGCTTATGAAACCAACGCACAAGCAGCAAACACTAACCGAACCATCGCGCTAAGCCAATCACTCCGGGGTAGAGTAACCCAACGAGCCCAACGTGTGCTGGGACAGAGCCAACGTTTCAAGCGAACAAGGGAGGTGGGGGGTGGGGGATTTGGCTTGATTGAGTCCGGGTTTATTTGAAGAATAAACGCATATAAGGACATGCTACACCGCAGCAGCCCGTGTAGAGCATGGCATGCGGACAAAGGCCACGCCGTGCCCGCAGTGAGGGTGCCATCCACGCTACCGACCGGCCTGTGCACGCTAGTCACCAGTCATGGCGGCTGCACGCGTCGGTGGGACTTCGGGGGAGTCCGCCGGCGGGTTCCAGATATAAGCTGGGCTCAAATGGCACCCCGGCCGGACCACTTCGGAGCTAAACCGCGACAGCTGGGCGAGCACACAGCCCCCGAACTAGGGCAGACACGGTATGTAGCTCGGTTTCAGGGGCTGCCCCAACACGTGCCTCGGCCGGTCACCAGCCACACTTTTCCGTTCCCGTCGAGCTAAATGAGCCCGTTTGCGTGTTACAAATGAAGAGAACGCCGTAAAGCAGGCATGAAAAACTGTGAAGGAGTGAAATAAAAAAACCAAAACTGGCGAGCGAGGAGGTAAAGGAAGACTGGAAGGGAGGGAGTCACGACTGTGAGAGCTAGAAGTGGGCTACACGGGGGCGCTGTGTATTTCCTGGAATCCAAAAGTGAAACAAGGCTTTGATGACGGTGGTTATATCCGACACCACAACACAGCAACAACTATTACACCGCCTGCTGCTAATTTTAACACATTATCGCCAGAAGTATTGCGTAAATTCAACCAGGAGCTGTTAGCAACCGCGCTAATGCCAAAGGTTGCTAACAGCTCGCACGTCTCCGCAGCAGGATGTAGACGGAGCCCCAGAGAGCGACCCAGTTAATCAAACGATTGCAATCGGACAAACAAATTAAAACTTTCCATCGCGAATTGTTTAAAGTTTATTTGAGAGAACAACTTACCAGTGGGTCAATTATCAAAAAAATAAGTCGTTGATTTAGAAACAAGTGATTTCTTTGAATCACCTCGGCGGATGCCAGAAACACTAGCGGCTTCACAACGTGCTGGAGTGCTCGCTTACCGGTTTCAGCTTCGCAACCGAGCATGGCATCCCGCCCCTCACGAGACCTCTAGCCAATCGAATCCAAGCTCTGTGACCCGTCCGCCAATTGCCTTGCGCTACCGCAAGGGCCCCAATTTTACAGCCAATCCCGACGGCTCCTATCTGTACCTGGGTTTCTCGCGAGGACCAATCACATCACAGTAACACTCGAAGATGCGTTTCTTTCACTAGCTGGCTTCTACCGTTTGGTTTTTTTTTTTCTCGTTTTCTGTGAGCGGCGAGCGGTGCACCGGAGCCTCTTCCCCGCTTGGGAGCGACAAAACTGTATGCGGTGTCTGAACCGATTTAATTGGAGCGAATGACTCATCAAATTACGCAGCTTATTCATTCATTTTAACTTCCTCTTAACGTGTTTAAATAAAGAGGGTCTGAGGCCGAGCCATGCATGTGGCCGCAGTGTCCACCCGGGAACCCTGTTGCAGAGACAGTACTCCAGACTCAGGGCCCACTCACAATACCTTTTTCTTGAACCCTCAACTGCATCTCATTGTTTATGGTGGACGGAGTTTGCTCAGTCTCCGCCGCCGGACCGGCTGTGCGTACGGTTACCCGTAGTGGTTGAAAGCTCAGGGACAAGGCTGGAATACTAACCAGGCAACGTAGGCAACCGCCCAGGGGCCCCAGACCCTTTAGGGGCCCCAAAGAGCCCCAGGTTCACTCTGCTCCATTTCTGTCTACATCATTAATTTGTTAGAAATTTGCATCACTGAAGTAGAGCAGTTCTTGAGGAGAGACTTTATGTTGGTGGGGTTTTTTTTTTTTTTTCTTTTTCTTTTTTTGGCATTCTTACTTAAAAATGACTCGGACAATTAGGCAGTTACCCAAATTGTTGCCAGTCACTTTCCCTTCCATGGACTTATAGATTCATCAACGCATGGTTTCTGTTATAGGGTACTGGTTGGTTTCCAGGACGTCTGGGGAAATGGTGAAACCGACATGTGCTGGGTTGGGGCCCAACAACGAATCGACGAGTAAAGTTAAATCCCAACTTTGTAGCCCCAACCGACTCACCGGTGTAAACTAATACTATATAATAGGATCCAGTAAAATAGTCATAACCCCCTAGTAAGCCCTGAGGCAAACGTTTACCGTGTTCCCCAGTCGACACCCTGCTTTTGGTAATTTGATTAAATCCACAAGTTCATTTTGGAATATGTAAAGACTCCCTCTAAAAGACAGAGCCTTAAGGTCCTTATCAGTCCAGCTGATGTTGTGATTTAACGTTGCACATTCCAAAAAGCAATTAAAGTACCTTAAACCATCTGATACGCAGCGAATATAGGGCGTTCGGGGCCCCTCGGGAGCTGGGGCCCTCCACCATTTTTGCCTGCTTCGCCTGGGTTGCACTCATCAGCCTCGAGATTAGAATAGAATAGAACAGGAAGAAGAAGAGTGTAATATTTTTAAGAACCCAGCACAGCAAATGTGGGCAATATGCGGCTTCTGTGCGCACAGAAAGAAACGAAAGAAAGAAGGAGAAGAGAGAGAGAGAGAGAGAGAGAATACCACGTCCAGTGAGGCCAAACAACCGGAATGATCACTTTTTTTTTAGGTTCATTTCCGACGCAGTTCTCAGTGACGTCTGTGAAGCAAAGAGGAGATAAAGCACCGACGCTTGTTAACTTCCAGTGGAAGGTCTACCACTGGACTGTAGCCTGCCTTTCTCCTCTCTCCCAGCCACGGCGCCGGACTGGGACAGCGTGAGGCAGGAAGCTGAGAGCTTTTTTTTTTTTTTTTTTTCCCCCTGCTGCGGCTGAAAGGAGGCACCCCAGGCTTTGTGGACGAGCCTCAGCTGTTGTTTCACATTCTTGACACTGGAGACTGGATGAACGGGTGGGAATGGTAACAGGGTGCTCCGGCTCTCCCTCTGCTGTGTTCCCTGGGGTGGGGGGGGGGGCTTTGTGCACAGCCAGACCCTGAACATGTAGCAGTCGAGCGTAATGCCGTGACTTGAACCCACAGGCAGGTGATTTAGTTTGACACTTTGAACAGCAAAGGCACAAACAAGTCAGCCGGATGCGGTGGTTTTCTTTGTAAATTCTACTGTTTTCTACTGTAAATACTGCATGTTTGTGTTTGACGCAGGCAGATTGTTCGTTGTAGGACATCTAGGATTCGCTGAACCTTTCTCATGGGGAAGATTTCCAATCCAAATGTCTCTTTTCCTGTGCTCGACCGACTTCAAGCCACAAAGCAGAACTTTCTCGTTTATACCTCAACCCAAGCACTTTTATCCACTGCGCTAAATCCCATCTCGTCCAGGCAGCTTCACATGTACACTGTGCATTGGAAACGTGCATAAAAAGTCTGTTTTCACATCAGTTAACATGATTGTACATGAATGTAAATTGCATCCCAGTCCGACGCTGCTTTGCACCGAGACTCCCAACCCAATCTGGACCAAAACTACAACATTTGCAAGTGAGCGGTCAGCTGCGTTCGTGCTGACGGGACCTACCTTCGTCCGTCCCGGTGGTTCCGTTGCACCTGGAGCGTGGCGACATCCGTGAAACCCCAGCGCAGCTCTGCCAGACTTTCAACCTGAGCACAGGTGTAAACCAAAGTACCGGAAACACCCGTGTGACTGTGCAGAGCAACTTAAAGGACAGTGTCACCCTTTTTCTAGTCTGTCTTAAAAACAGCGCCCGCGCCCATACGAACACCGAAACAGCCGCCCACTTTAATGCCGCGCTAAAATCTGTGTATCGCTGCCGTCTGAAAGTGAAAGTTTGAAGGTTGCTACGCCTCGGACCGCACCTGACAGTGATACACACTGGCGATGAGAACTGGTTTTAGTTTGTGTCTTTGTTGCTCTAGACCGTCAAGGTTTTCGTGTGCCTTATTTTCAACTTGGGCGCGACCACTAAACAGTGTTAGCTTTATCGGGTTTTGAATTTTGCAAAGGTGCCACGAGCCCAAACACTGTTTAATGACCGAGTTCTCAGATACAGTTAAAATACAGAAACGTAGCAGTCGCCTAAACTGAGACAGTGACATTTTTCTGCTGCCTGAACAAAACGGTATTTTTTTTTAAGTTATTTATTTTTATTAAATAACAGCAGATAAAACCTTTTTCACTTCAGATTATTTTGAAAAACGTGGACAAATGCCAGCACAGAGTCCTGTCATAAACATTGATAATTCCTCCGCTGACAGGATGGAATAAATACGATAAATACAAAATATAGAGAGATCCTGGTTGAGAGCAAGGAGCCGGGCTAGAGACCACGTGCTGCAGGAGAAAAGGCGTAGAGGTTGTTTTTGAAAATGTAACATGGTCATTTTTAGGCCTGAAACTAGACTCACGAGGGAAGGATTTAACCTCATTACTGCCGCATAAAGGCGGCGTTCAGGGACACGCAATACATGAAAAGTGACTCCTAAGGATCAAACGTGAGGGCAAGCGTCTTATCGGGAGGTTTCTTTTAATTTTTAAGGCCCAAGAATGACAAGAATCTGACACTGGATTCTTACTGAGGAGTGAAATGTGGTCAAATCTTCTTCGCCGCCTCACGACTCACGGACCCCGCTCTGATCCCTGGTCAGGATCACGTCGATGAAAAATTCCTCAGCAGAGGAGTGAGAAACGCAGATATGAACGTATGCAGAGAATTCCCAGATCTTTTCATAGTCTTTTATTCATGGAAAGAGTTTGGTCGTGCTCTCAGCATCAGTAGAAACATGTTAATGGAGGGGAAAGACTCTCAGCCTGCGAGATTGTTTCCCCCTCATTTAAACCTCCAAACAGTATTTCCTCTTTATTGTTTTTAAAGTATCAGCACACGCGTGTCCTCGTCCGGGACAACTCAGTGATGCAACAACTCTTATAGCAGTAGTCAAAAGAGCAAAAAACCAAAAATACACAAAATGACCAAAAAAATGACTAGTGCAAAAACTAAATCTTTTTTTTTTTTTTTTTTTTTGTAGAAAGCAAGCAGAGGGAGCATTTATTTAGAAACTTTATTTTTGACTTTACAGTTTTGTCTCCTCAAGATAATGTTTCTAGGTGATCTCAAATTTAAAGCCCTGAACAAATCATAGCATCTATATAATATTGTCAACAACATTTACATTTACATCAGAGGTCTTTAGTTTTCTTTACTGGGTGTTTTGTTCAACAAACAAGAGAATTCAAAGTTGCATGAACACATGATGTTAGTACAGAGTGTGCACATTTCTCTTTTGTATTCTTTTTGTTTAGTGGTATAGATAGGAAAGGTCATTATTTTAAAAAACAACAAAATAAAAAATAATTTGCAATTAGCACCGTTACTGTGATTTTTATTTAGTTTTTTTTCATTTTTTGTTTTTTAAAACTTGGGGATCAGCACCTTGTCCCGTTAGTAGCGACTAGGAGTTGTCATACTGCTGCTGGTTCGGAGGAGCTTAGATGATGAGGTCTTTGTCCACATCCTCTGCAAACACAAAGATACAGAACATCCATCAGTTTGTATTGATGAAATGATCAAGAGAAGATGAATTACAGTACACGGCAATGTTGAATAAAAAAGTGAACACGAGGTAAGTGTCTTTTTATTTAAGCATTTCTTGAAGGGATTATTTAGCCTGTACGAAAACGTATGTAATGTTTTCATCAAGTTCAAGTTGAGATTTGAGGAGTTGCATGAGTTTATCAGATGAGATATTTAATGGATTACAAAAAGTCTGACTAATATTGTTGATTAATTCATTAAAAACATATGTAAGGAAATGTAAAGCCTTACAGCGAGTGTGTAACACTGGCCACATTTGGCAACATGAGGCCTTAAGCATTCGTCTTGAAACCAAACACTTGAGCGAAATCAAGGCCAAAAACTAACAGGTGTAAGATTCAACTGCTACTTTCGGACCCTAGAACGGCTACGAACAGACCTAGTGAATAACACAACATTTGTAACTCTCACTCTCTGTGTTTGACATTAATTGATCGGCAATTTTGATGATTAATTATTCATTTTATTATTAACGTGTGAATTTGATGCTTTTCTCTGTTGTTTTTTTTTAACTTCATTTCATTTAACGACTGAGTTTTGAGCCATTGAACCAGCAACTGGAGACCTCATCCTGTGATGTTCTTCACATTTTTCTGTAGTTTTAGAGACAAAATAAATGTTTGTTTTGTTTTAAAAAAACAAACAAAAAAAACCACCACTGACAGAAAAATATCTGAGCCACTAAAAGTCTGGGAGAAATCATCTGGAGCTTATCTCGGGAAGATGAAAAATATGCGTGGGACTGTGCTTGCAGTACATCGGTTTCTGTTTTAGTGATATTAAAGTGCTTCGGGGTACATTTTTGTGAAACTACAAACCAGATATTTCATTTCAGTGATTATTATAACCATATCTATGGGTTAAAAAATGTTTTTGTGTGTGTACAGTCGATACTCACGCTCCTTGATGCCGAAGCAGGTGGCCCACTCCTCCAGGGCGATGTATTTGTCATTGTCGGCGTCGCACTGCTCGAAGAAACGGGTGGTGCAGTGCTCCATGGGAATGAGGGGGGCGCGCAGTGGGGCGAGCTCTGTGTGGGTCAGGTATCTGGCGGTACACACACATGAAAAACAAACAAACACTGAGTATAAAACCAGAGGAGGACACGTGAAGATCACGGGTCGCACGTAGCTCCTCATGATACTGTCAGGAAACTGAAAACCACAAGGGGTTTCATGGGAGATGACTGAGGTGTGTGTGTGTGTTTTCCTCTGCTTCATCGTCTAAAGTAATGAAAATTCCTGCTTTAGAGGTCAGGATCACTTCTCCCTGGAGTCCAGCAGCCACATCACCAGTTTTTAGCATAAGCCAGTGAACCGCAGCCGGCGAGCTGGCGGCTCCATCGGTTTCTGAGGTGTGAGATCAGAGGCGGCATCGTCCGCGCTGGAAACCAACCGGCTCTCACTCTGCCAGGAGCCCAAACGCTGCCTGAGCGACACAGGTGTTTTAGTTTACAAGATCTAAGATGTGCCACGTCAGAACGGAGCCTGAGTTCTGTCCACCATGGCTCCTCCACCTTCCCATCTATGAAAGGTGGCTGTGGGAGCTGAAGAGGTCTGTGCTGTTTCTCACAGGGACATTTTCTTTTTTTTTTTTCTCTCTCTGCGTACGTACCCGTCGACGGGGTGCTGGTCGAGCTGTCCGAACTGCCAGTGGACGGGGAAGATGTACATGTTGTAGTTCTTCTCGAAGTCGTGGGCCAGCAGGTCCAGGGAGTGCTCGCCAGCCTGCAGCCTCTTCTCGTTCTCGTAGATCTTCTTCACCTGAGAGGTTGGACAGACGTAGTTCACATCATTAAAAGGACAAACTCACACAGGTGCGCTTCAGCTTCCGACGGCTGATGACCCCAATCAGCTTTTTGCATGCTTAAGTCGATTGTTACCTATTTGGAGCCTGAAGGTACAGAATTGTGTTTAAACTTCGTGCTGTGAGTTTAATAATCGATCCAATCAGCACTTCACTGATTCCATTAAGTCCAAAATCACTTCTGAACTGTGGAAAGTTTTCTGTGCTGCACAAGTACTTCTGCTGTCAAATCGTGTCTGCATTCAATCGGCCTAAACGCGGTTTGTCTTTTGTTAGTAACCGATGGTTTTTTCCAGCTGTTCTTCATAATCCACAAAAGCTAAATCTACTCTGATGGGCGTGAAATTGTTGTAGAAATGCCAGTAAAGCGGGTCCGTAGCTTCTCTTTGGTATTTAGGTGTATTTCAGGCATATAAACATTTCCTGAGGCTGAATGAATTACGTTCTCAAACTGTTTGGATTAGACTCATCCATTCTTTACAAGCCCCTTCAAGCAAAAAACTTTTTCATTTTTAAACAGGTACAATAAAACACTGTGTTCCTGGAGAACCAGTGAACAAACTTTACCCTCCACTATTTACAGTAATATCTCTCAATATTGGTGACATTTGTCTAATATCCCTTCTAAAGAACTTTGTAAGCAAACAACATCTTATTCAGTTTTAATCTACTGTGTGTAAAGAGTCTCCTCTTCGTGTAAACATTGGTCTTATACCTATATATGGTATCTCGTGGAAACCTGTGGACCAGTGGTTCCTTTTTACAGCTTGAATTAATAAACTCTTGGGTTTGACAAAGTTTGTGCTCTGAGCTAAAGGGATAAACGTTCAGGGGAATGAACTGCTCCATATTATGAAATGATTCCACTTCTCGTTGACGAGAAAGTTCGACAAAAAGTGCAGTAGAACCGATGCCCATCCCTGATATACCGAGGCTCCACGCAACCCTACATCTACGGTGGGTCCCTCCCTTTGTCGTGACCCACAGCATCCTGTTACGGCAGGAAGAGGTGATGAGCGGCCTCTTTAAGACGCTGAATCATGAGGACATGAAACGTTTTGCATTTCCACCATGAAGGAAAGCTCATATTCTGTATTTAAAAAAAACAAAAAAACATTGCTGTTCTGCTTCCATGTGGGTTAAGCTAGAAGACAAAAGCAGTGCTGTGCATTATTACAGCTGTGATACAACAGCGATTTACTCTCATCAGTATTAATGCATATACCGTGTATATATAGCTTCTGGCCACAAGTGGCAGCACTGGGCAGAACAGCTGCTGAGCAGCTCTGTAATCAGTAAGTGAAGAAGAAAATCCTGCACGAGCTCTGACTGTAGTTGTCTCGGTATTTTTAAATTTTTTTTCTCTTCAGAAATCAGCCCGTTTCCGTTGAGCGAGTCGTGTTTCTGTCACTTTCTCCTCTAATAAATGTTACCGAAATGTTTGGACTCCCGGGCAGCCCGCACGTCAACGCCGGGGAGACGGGCAGCAGGTTGCATCCTGCGCTGAAACGGTATGAATCCCTTCGTACAACCCAAGTGTAAGTGTGTCCCCGCTGACTCACCCTGAGCTTCTGCTTCTCGGTCAGCAGGTTGTTGTCCTCGTCGCGCTCGTACAGGGTCACCAGGACGTTCTTCAGCCAGTCCCTCATACGCAGGGGGAACTCGCTCAGCTCGCTGTCCACGCAGGGCTCGATGTCTGCGGGGAGAGAACAGCGTCAGCGTGAATGGAGGCGGACAGACCTTCACTTGATTTTCAGTGACGTTGATCCATTTATATTATATCCAGGGAAATAAACTCAGCCAGCCCTTCGCTTAGGCACTTTCTGAATTAAGAGACATTTCAACAGGACGCTGCACAGGAGGAGCTGTTTTGGTCGATTTCATTCGTTTGTTCTGTTTGACGACTTCAATCGAGTCAAAACCCGCACCTTTTGCTCAATGACCCTTTACCACTGATCATTATTGTAGCACCCAAGTTACACGAGCTGGGATAAAGAAAGTTATGCTGCCAATATTTGTGTCGTTTTTTTTTTTTTAGAAACTGAAAAAATAAAACTTATCTCTTGTCCATTAGGAAATACTGAAGAAAAAAAACTACCTGACATTTTACTGTTTTGTTCATGACGTTACCGTCTTCATCTCAACTCTTCAATTCGCCTCCAAGTGTTGTTTTCTACTTTTCGTCTTCACCGAACGATCGCGCATTGATCGTCATTTTCCGTAAAACTTCGTAAGACTGCAGTGCAGTGTCTGTTTTAAGCGTCATTGTTTCCATCGTTACGGAAACTCTGAGGTGACACTTGAAGGACTAATGCTGCACAACCGCTGCACAGCCAGACGGGCGCCATCGTCTACTTGTTCAGATCGGTGTTAAATTAAAGCAGCTTTCCAGCGTGGTCTGTAATTAACAGGAAAAGCGCTCCGCATCTAAATGTTCACATCATCTCCTCCTCAAATACCCACAGTCACAACCTTCCGTTCTGTTCTGTGCTGGTGTACTGAACACCACCTTGATCTCCACCTGAGCCCTGCAGCCCTGACTCATCTCCTCACACTGGGTGTGTGTCAGGTTCCGTTTGAACGGTGGAAGAAATGGAGCCTGCATGTCTGGACGGGTCCTCCCGCCGCTGAGCTGCAGCCTGACGCCGCCCATCAAGCCAGCAGGGGCCCAGCGCCGGCTCGCGAGCAAAAGGCCCGGGAACTTAAAGATACGTCTGACCCCTCTCGTAGGCCGAAACGGATGAACGACAGGAAACAAACCATGTCAGAACGTAGCGCGGAAGAAGAGAAAATCAACAAAATTCATGAACTTCAACTAAAGATAAAGAGATAAAATCCCAGCTAAAGTGATTAGATGCACACAGAAAACAAAGAGGGAGTGGGGAGCAATTGGCGTTCCACCGTATTCTCTTAAAAACTGCAGTATTCAGCAATGACGTATGCAAACAAACCGAGAGACGCGCATCTTTTACTCTGTCCCTGGAGTTTCTCCTTCGGTCTTTGTTCTAATTCCCACTCATCCATCCTGGTGAATTAACGAGTTCATTTAATGACGGAGCTTGGTAAAAAAGTTCAGCGACACATTTCAGCGAAGGCATTTTATTACCACTAAAAAGATGCATTTTGTTTGCATATTGGTAGAAAAAGTTGCTTGTAGTTGTTTTTTTTTCACTAATAATTGTTTGTATTTGTCTGTATTTCCTTCTACGGCTCGAATCTGTCTCTGTAACTGGTTGTTCTGATCCAAAGCTGCTGGATTTAGTTGGTGCTTTAGTTCCCACTTTGACTATAAATGTCCTCCCTGACTATCCTGTAAGCTTATTAGAAAACATGATCTACCCTCTTCCAAATCCCCCGAAGGAGTTCAGGAACTCTGGCCACTTTCCTGAGACTCTCACCTTAAATCAGAGCCTTTCAGAGCTGGACCCACTTAGTATTTACCGTCGTTTTCTGATACCATCTGAAGTATTTGAGTGTTGAGTCAAGGCCAGTGGAACCAGAAATGGAGCGGTAACAGTTTTAGGAAAGACTCTGTTTACACCAACAGCGGAAAATCTGCAGGGCAGGGCAGAGTGTGAGGGCTCACTTTTGCAGGGTCCAATGTAGTCGAGGTGCAGCTTGTGGCCCTTCTTGGTTCCCTCCAGGGTGCACTTGGTGGCGAAGAAGTGGCAGGAGGTGTCGTAGGTCTTGTTGTCGGTGCCGCAAACCTGTGGGGGAGGAGAGTTTCAGAAGATTTCTCACCCCTCCGATGGCTGCACTGCCGTGATGACTGACGTACATGCATGTTTAGTATCGAGCCCCTGGCAGAATTAAGATGCGTACAAACTAACGACTTGACCTATTCCAACTACTTTTCAGTGGCATTTTCACAGTAGCATTTTCGTCTGCTTTGCGCTCCTGTTTCCCGGGCTGGAAACAGTTCAATATTTTGCACAAAGTTCAAAATGGTGGACCATCTGTCCAGGCAGAAACATCTGCAGTGTACGGACGGTCACGGGACACATGTGTGTTGGGCTTGTTGTTTTTTGAACTCACGTGCTCGAACTCTCCCTCAGCGGTGGGGCAGGTGGAGGGGTCCTGGCAAACACACATGGGGGTGTTGCTCTCATCGACCTCGCACACTTTGCCCTTCTTGCAGTGGTGGTTCAGGCAGGGATCTGCGAAGAAAGTACGGCACGAACATACGGGCAAAGTTACAGTCCGTCTCTAAACGAAGGGCTCCAGAGTTAAACACCGATTCCAGCCCAGACACAAATACTTTCCAGTCCTTAAGCGAAGTGTTTACTGGCCAAAAGAAAACTCAGATGAAATCATTTATATATGAAAGGCTTAATGGGCAAGATGACGAAATGACTGAGTAAACAAGAAAAGCGCCATTAAAGAGTTTGTGCTTGAATTTAGCCACTGTTTGGTTGAAAAGAAAATTAGACTTCTGAAAATAAGGCCTCATGGGAAACAGCAGAAGTCATGGAGAAATGCAGACATTAATAAAACCAAGCAGTCAGTCAACTTGGGGACAAATCTGTAGCTTGTCACAGGAGGATGATGGTTCTTTTAAAGGGAAACAAGCTCCATGTGTAGGTACACACCTCGAGATACGATATTTGTATCCGATTATAGACTCGGCAACAAATGTCTGTGCCATTTGCACCTCACTTGTGCTTTGAAATGACAGATAAAACGTGCATTTTTCCCGTTTGACGTTCCAGATTCATGTTCTTTACACTTACTTAAACATACTTCTGCTCATTATTTTCATTCTGAGACCCTTTTTCTGTTTTTCCATGTATTTATTTGTTTATTTACTTTCCCATTTTAAGCATTTCAGAGACAAATATCCAGTGAGTTTACTTTTCAAATGACTGTGTTATATTATAGGCTTCTCTTGCGGATAAGTTCATCTCTTCCCTCTGTCATCCCTCCTCCCCGGTTGGGCATTTCCATTATCTCTTTATTTCCTTATCTCCATCTGCATCGTTCATTAACACGCGGAGAGAGACCATTCCTCAGACTATACTTCTTATTTTCGGTACTGGTCTAGAGTTTTCACTCGAGTGTAGGAGCTGAGCTCAGGTAGAACAAAATGTCTCCTCTAATCAATTTGTCTGACTGCAGTCTGCACAGTTTGTACAGTCGGGACTGTTTTCCTGTTGCCTGTGGCTGAGTTTCTGGGTTGGGCTGCCTCTGAGAACAGAGTGGAACATGTAATTACAGCCGTCTCCTCGCAAAAAAGCGCCAGCCTGTTATTATGGCCGTTTGATTTGCCAGTCCGAGGCTTCGCGGACCTCCGCCGTGCCTCACAATTCAAACGCTGTAGCTGGAGGACGGCGGGGCGGAACGCAGCTAAGTCAAACGTCACGACGTGTGTGTGTGTGTGTGAAAGGAGGTGCGTGCGTGGGAAGCAACAAATGCGACGCATTTTAGCCGTAGCGCCGCCGAAGCTTCGGCGAGGTCAGGAGACGCTGAGCATATGATCGTGCGCCACGTCTATGCACAGTGTGACGTGTGTCCATACAATACACACGATGGACACGCATTACAACTTTCTTCTCTCCAGCAGAGGGGAAGTTTGTCTTGAAAGCAGCACATGTAAGTAATAGAACGAATGCGACGCTAACACATAATCAAGTACGACACTGAATGAAGTATTAACACAAGGTATAAAATATGGTACAGTTTTGTTTTTATTTAAAAGTCTTACGACACATCTGGTCCCAACGAGGTAAACAGTCAAATCCTGGGGCCGAGTCTTGTTTTGTGGTCGAGGTAAAGGTTGAGCTGGGGTTTGGCACGTAGCGGTTATGGTTCAGTCTCCAAGGGGATTAATGTCAGTCATTCCAACATCATCCTAAAGGACAAAAACGAGTTTGTGTTTGGGAACTTACTCTCAGCAGCAACGTCCTCGACAACCTCGATGGCCTCATCAAACTCTCCAACCTCCACCTGCACTGGGTTGGCTCCCACCTCGGTCTCCTGGGGAACAAGAGGGGTCAGAGGTCAGGCTGTGAGAAGCTACAGCTCGGATCGGAGCGCGCAGCACGGAGGCCGCCGTCAGCTGATGATTTCTGTGCAACGGCCTTCGAGTCTATTTCTGCACGAGGTCCACTTAAACCAGACCGCTTAAATATCACTGGTTTCCCCGAGAAGAAGGTTTCCTCCCTGAGCAACAAGACCATAATATCCAACAATAACAAGCAGCTGGGTCCACATGTGGTGAGGCCATGAAAGACGTAATGGCTTCCTGACGGGCTGGCGGACTGAACCAGCGGCTAAAATTAACAGCTGTGGGATCTCTGGTCCCGCTGGACCTCTGGAGAGGAAACGATAAAAACGTTCACATGAAGACTGACTCCAGTCGTTCGGCGGCAGGATTTTCTGTAGTTTGGCCTTGTTTACGCTGGGTTGTGTGGGACTCTGTGAGAATATTGATAAATATTTTTCACGATTCTTTTTTCCTTCTCCATGTAAGGCGAAATCATAGAAATCCTCCCAGCTCCGGGAGGATTTCATGTTTTCGTTTCTGTCTGTTGGAAAGATTTAGTCAAAAGTCTCAGAGCTAGCAATTGGATTCGGGCGGAGTTTGGTGAACAGAGAGACGTCATTTTGGGATTTTCACCATTAACAGGTCATAGTGTGGCACCAGGAACTTGCAAAGCAGCTACAAATAAGAACATCCTGTTCTTCTCACAGAGGATGCAGCTCTGCTGAAATTTAGAACCGCTCAGATTATTTTAATCTGGAGGCCGAAGAAGAATCTGAGACGTCATATGGAAGACAAAAAATTTCTGTTGAACAAAACTACTTTTATTTTTTTCAAACTTCTCTCTAATTTTTGCCTTTTCATTATGAAATACTGCATATTTCACCTCTTAATTTATGTGGGTTCTTTGTTTTAATTTATATTTGTGTGTCTTGTGCTTTACGCTGTTGTTTTATTTACCTGGACCTGTGAGGAACAACATCTCATTCTGTCGTCTTTTTATGCAGATGTGATCGTAACCACAACTGAAAAAACTTGAACTTGACCTTCAGGCCATCTAAGATTCTTCAAGCAAAACGATTCAAGAAGAAAGAAACGCTTTTTCGGCTGAACTGCTCACACATCTTTTCATGTCTTCTCAGTGGCCATAATAGACTCAACGAAACCTTTCCAGGAGTTGAAGCTTGTTCGGCCGTGTAGTCACCACCACTGTCACATGAACAAATACCACAGAACTGCCCTGGCTACGGTGTCGAAACCCCAAAGCTCCATCACAGATCCCATCATCTCTCAGAGCAGCTGTGTGGCTCAGGAAACACGACACAGCAGCCAAATCAAACTCCGATGAGAGCGAAAGGGTTTGGGTCGAGTTTCCTAAAGCAAACAGAGCAACCCTGATATAGATTGTGCAGAGTTTAGAGGATAATTCCAGTTTATTACAACTTGGGTCTTGTTTTTTGCAGTTTTTGCCCATTATTTTTATCCACTGTTATAGCGTGCGGTGACTAAAGTGATCGACGACATCGCTGCAAAGTCTTGAAGGGCACGGAAAAACGAGCGGGCAGACGAGCGGACAGTTTGGAAACGAACAAACCGTTTATCCAGATGATGTGAACCACAAAGAGGAGCACTGAGATGTCGGCGGTAATCCCCGATTGTGTACTAAAGCTGGTCGGACCTGAACCAAGCGGTTGGTCTGTAAACTGTGACGGATGTTTACAGCACACAGGCTTGGTACCACATTTACCGCTCGCCTTCCCTTTCGCCCCCAAATAAATCGACCTAACCTGGGTATTTAAAAAAAGCTGCCTGATTATCTGACTGCTTGTGTTTCTGGACCGGTTGCAATTAACGTGGTGAGTTGAATGTTATTAATACTGACGGAAGTGATGGATAAAACTATACAAATAAGAGCAGCGTTTTAATAAACGGGAACTATCCTAATCATGTACCAGTGCATTGTTCAAATGCTGCTCCTGGAGGCCGGCCACAGAATGCTCTGGAGAGAAATCGGCAAAAACGACCCCGAGTCTCCATGTTAGACAAAGGGATAAAACGAACAGCTGGCGAATCCGCTCTGACTGAACAGCTACTAAATGGACCTCGAAGGGAACTTGGACCGTTTTTTAGTCCTAGTGTTTCCCTCTGGTCTTTTAAGGACTTTTTCAAGAAAACCATGACTGGTGTGCTCTCAAACAGGATGAACATCTGGACTGACCTCAAAATCTGGCTCCTGAGTCACTGGTTCTTCCACGACGGGCTCCTCCTCAGCCTGACACGCACACACACACACACACACACACACACACACGTTAAACCATTATCACAATTGCACATGAACACACATTTGTAGGTGCTCAAAGAAAATCACAGAAGCGTGCACCCACCCATTAGTACACTGAAGACACACACACACACACACACACACACACACACACACACACACACACACACACACACACACACACACACACACAAGCTCTAAATCCTCACACACATAATCACACGGTAACAGCACACACTCAGGGAAGCAATTGGATTTAAAATAACAAACATTTCATCCTCACAGACTGGCAATATGAACACACACACACCCACAAGTAGATATACACAGGAACTCCACATGAATAAGGAAACACAAGTATCATGCACACACACACATACACACACACAGACACAGACACACACACACACACACACACACACACACACACAGACATACACAAAGGCAAACATGGTGACTCACACGCAGGAAGAAGGAGGAGACACACACTCAGGAAAACACACAAAGAGAGGATCATGCTCATAGAGACAAAAGCAGATCACACACACACACACACACACACACACACAGTATGACTTACAGGAGCAGCCATGGCGTGGCCAGCCAGGCACAGGAGGAAAACGATCCACACCCTCATCTTTAAAGTCTGTGGAGACAAACGGAGCCACAGGTGAACGGAAGTTTCTTTTATTTCACTTTTCCTCGAACATTCAAGTATAAACGATCATTCGGCAAAAGCGCAGACATTTAAACCTGGTTTAATCATTATCGTCACAGCCTTTTCGCATTTTCCAGGAATATTGATATGTACACCGTTGCCGAGTGCAAAAACGAGGTCGGCCCCATGAGCCTTCATTTGTTCCTCTGAGATTTTATTTCCCTCTGATCAACGTCTTTTTCCTACTTCCATTACTTTTGTAATGCACCTCTCTGAGTATTAGCAGTACAGTGTAGTTTTGGTGTCATATTCATTATACCCCCAAAATCAGCAAATGTCTCCGCGGATCGGCTTTCATGGAGACATAGAGAAAGATCTCTTCCTATTCAGATCAAATCTTAAAACCAACGAGCAGAATCACACTTGGTGTCGATAAAGTCTGAACAATACCGACTCTGATCAGCTCACGAAGCCCTGCAGTTGTTCAGAAGACAACAAAAGCATCTGGACGCAGCATGTAGCACAGCTCTCCCTACAGACTAATGGAAGCTCTCCAGTTTCCCAAACAAAAGCCCTCAGTGTCTGCCTTGTTTACTGGCACGTCTCGTCGAGACTGTCCGCGGCTGTTTGTGCGTTTGTTGAAAAGGCTCCCCCAGAACATCATTTCACCGGCTGAAAGGGATTCTCTCTCATTCTGGAGCACAGATCGGGGCGAACACAGTGGCTGATTGCACTAAATTGGGCCTCAGAAACAGGACCGTAACCGTCAGCGTGCCTTTTCTGCCGCTCGGACGGAAACCAGCGTGTAAGCAGCTCCTGTCCTTATGCACGCTTACGTGCAGCGTTTTCCCACGACCTGAGGCAGCGTACTTCCACCGGGCTGGTACGTTAGAGAATTACTGTCCTGTACCGTTTCTGCTACTGTAAACTGCTTAACACATATTTGCATTTGCCAACCCGCGAGAAATGTGCAGGGATATGACCCTGATGTATGCCGAATGGTTGGGGCAGGGGATTTACTCTGCCAAGGTCAGAGGTTCAGATTCCGCCGGAGCCACCTGCACCATGCACCGTGAGATACCTGCGGTGCTACGAGGTGATTCGGCTGAAAAGCTCCACCGACAGGCCGGCCATTCGTCGAGCCGCTCTGCATCAACGACAGGATCACGGCGAGAGTGAGGGGGCAAAAAAAGCCATTCATTCAATGTGCATTTGCCTCTTTCCACGTGAGCAACATACTGGATTCTCACACCAGTTACGAGCGTTTCAAATCAAAAGCGAGGAATGGCTGAGTGAGACGTTGTACGTACGAAGAATGAACTTGTCAGTGCTCTCAGCACGTCGTGACAACGCTGTTTTCCAGATTACCTTAAATGTACTGTATCTTTGACATTTTGTCATTTAATTTCTCAGTTCTTATTACAAATTCATTTATTTTTTTTGTTTTGTTTTTTTAGGCCACACCAGTGGCTCGGCTCTACGGAGGCCAACGTCCATCAGTCAGTCAATCAGTCAGTAATCCAAACTATTGGATGGATTGGCACAATATTTGGTGCAAATGTTCCTGATCCTCAGAGGTCGAACCCCGCTGACTTCGGTGGCCCCAGCACTTTTCCTTTAGCGCCGCCGTGAGGTTGACATTGGTGGTGCTGAGAGGAATATCTCCACAATGTTTGGATGGCTCGTCGTGAAACTTGGTTCGTGTGACATTCGTGTTTTCCTCCGGATGAATTATAATAACTCTGGTGATCCAGATCCAGATGATGTAACTTTGTTCCAATACTTGGGTTCGTGACCTCAGCTGTACTCTGTGTTTAGAGCTAGTTAGTCGAAGTTTCCTGTGATTTATGTCTTGCATGAGAGGAGCCCTCCCATGAGTCCCCCGTCTGTGATCCTTCTTCCTCGCCTCGCTATCTGACTGTCTGAGCAGCCATTGTCGGGGACTCGATATGAAATTCCGTCTTCTCTGCCTCTCCTCTTTCATCGTGTCCCATCTGAAGGGATAAATAAGGGCTTCTTTGTTTGGTAATGGAGCATGACATTGCTTGGTCTTCCTCCCTCTTTCCGTATTAGTTATCTCCCTCTCCACCTCCATGAAGTCAGCTGTTTGAGCCAGACATCGAGAAGCAATCTCTATCCTCATCGACATCAAAGGACATATGTTATATAGGGGTAAGGTTAATTGTCTACGGAGGCCGACTGTAAAGATCAAAGTTCTTAATGTAATTTTATTCCCCCCGTTTCCTTTATATTATTGTTTGCATTTTTTTCTTTTTTTTTGGCTCGATACCAAACACGAACTGAAATCCGCCTCCACGCGAGCGCCTGTATCTCTTGTTTCAGTTGAGTATTTACTCTGCTGTGAAGGAAATTCTTCACGCAGGGGCAATAAGGCTGAAGCAGAGCTCACACAGTTTGTACAATATACCGAACGCTGCAGGAGATCAGCCGGGGATAGTAAGATTTGCAAAACAGAGCCATGCATAGTTTGAATTCCTGCACCTCGGATAAGAGAGCAGCAGGTTTAAACCGCCGATAAATGAATAAAGCGAAACAGAACCGATCTCCTCGAGGAACAGCAAACATCGTGAATTTCTCTCAACATGTGTAAGAATTCTCAAATCGGACCCAGGGGGACTGGAGATGAATGCCTCGGCTCTCAAAAACATCACCTTGGGGGAAGCCTAACTTGACGATTTGGGGGGAGGAGTAACATTTCGCCCGGCTGGTTGCCGGGTGTCTTAAAAAACGCAGGAGGGCCTCTTCATATATGTCGTCTGAGTAGAGCGACGTGTTTGAACACATGCAGTGAAAAGGGTAAAGTTTGCATGTAGTCCAAGGGAGGTGGAGGGTGTTAACATGCGTTGTTTGACAAACCCTCAGGCAACAAAAGAGCTTTCTGTCAGTTGGACAACTAAAACGTCTTTATTGTTCGACTGCAGGCCTATTTTTTCCTCTGATGTCATGACCCAAATAGTTCAGCAACATCTGATTAAGGGTGTTTTGAAATTTGGTTTTAATTTCCTTGTATGAGATGTAGCATTCTTTCTGGGGAGCAGGTTCGCACAAGTTCCACCATCAGATAAAGCCCTCGGGACGTGACTGGAGAGCCACGTCCTCCTATGATGGCGCACATGCCGTCTTCAAACACGGTGGCCGTGAATGCTCCTATAGCACCACCGATCTATGTGGTAGCAGTTAAAGAATTCTCATAGTTTACATCGATTGCGTGTGCAAGGGAAAACTTCTCAAGCCCGAGACCAGATCCCTTTTACCCCTTGGTTTCACACAGTCTGGCGATTGTACAGAAATAACAAGCTAATATGCATTATTTCGTTTTTGTCTGATTACAAAGAAATGTGATTGTAATTCTGACTCGCTATGTTGAGATCATGGAATATTTCTTTATGTTGGAACCACGTATCAACATTTGGTTTTAAGATCAACACACAGTAGAGAGGAATGTTTGGCTTTGTTGATAAAACCTTGTAGTGTCAACGCACTAGCGTGACGCGCTAACTTACATACAGGGCTGTGTAAATCCCCACAAAGTTCTGTGTGAATTAAAGCAGAAACTTTTATTTTGAAAGGTACAGTTTCTGGCATTATATTTTCTACTAAAAACTTCATTTAAGTTTTTATCTCTTTTTAATGTTGTTAATATTTTTTAATGGGCGTAAATATATTTTCACCTCCCTATTAACAGGAAGGTTCTGAAACCGGTGTAAAATGAATGAATGGCATTTTTACATTATGGGGAAAGAGCCTTATCATAAACCCGGTTATTTATTTTCATGCATAAATCTGTTCATTGAAAGAGAAGTTTGGTGAGGCCCTTGCGCAGCGGGGCTGTAGCCAGCAAGTTCGCAGTCGAAACCTGACTTCATTCAAGATGCTGTGAGGGGGCACAGAGAACGTTTATGCAAGAAACGGAAGCCGTACGGATGCTTTGTTTCTACAATATCTACAATTTCTTACAATATCTGTAGGACTGTGGATCAGTTTTTTTTCCTCGTGGATCTGTATCGGTCTCAACGACGGCTCATAATTCGGATCTGCACTCCTTTGCTTTGATTTCTCCGGTAGATGTGGGTGTCAGTGCCTTAGATGTTAGAATAAAAACAAGACCGAGACTGAAAGGAGTCCCGGACGGGGTCGCAGAAGAAGAGAGGCTCCTTAACTGCTGCCTCTGAGGTACCCCGACGCGAGAGAGAATAATTCTGGCCAATAAAACTAAACAAACAGCGGCGTGATTATTGTTGCGTTGCTCCGTACAACCTGTCAGAGGGAACTAAACATCCTTCGGTGCATCATGCAGACTGAAAGCGGGACTTTTACAATGGCGACCGTTGTCTGTGAAGGTCGGAGAAGTCATTAGTGGGCTTGGACGTGGAAAACTACAGAAGGTCTGGCATAGGACGCATCCAGTGACGCCTCCAAGTAACCTGTACACAAGGGAACTTCTCTGTGCCTTTGAAAAAGCCGAGCTAAAAAAAAAAAGGGGGGGTGTTCTGCTGATGGGAAATTTCGTAAAAAGAACCTCCGACACAAGTAGCGTGCCTGACTGAGAGTGAGAGTTATATATAATCGCAAAGAGAGGAAAATATTGCCCGGTCTCTTCTCCAGAAAGCGTTGAGTCAGTGTTTGATTTGGAGGGGACGCGGTGTTCTCGTCGTATTTCCGCTTTAACATTATCCCGTTTGGTCAGAGAGTCATTTGGCGGGAAGGAGGAGGCCCGGGCGAACTGATGTAACAGCAAAAGAAATTATTTTATTTGGAAAGCTGCTCTCATAATTAAACAGGGCACAGGCTAAAAGGGAAACTTCAGGCTCATGAAGGGGGCCTTTTTCCCCTCAAATGTATTTAATTTGGAAGGTTAGTTAGGTAAGCAAATGTAAACTCGCTACGGAGGAAAACAACCTGGCCTGGAACTTCTGCTAATAGGGAGATCTCCCTCGCTTTCCCCAAATATCTGTCTTTTTCTGTCTCTTTTTTCCAGCAGGGAACAGATTTAGAGGAATTCTTTCTCTCTTCCTCTCCTCGGTGACATAACAGGGCAGGTTTCGGAGGCCGGGAAAAACAACCTGCAGCCGTCCGTCTGCCAGCAAACAGAGCAGACAAACAGCGCTGGCATGCAAGGGGACTGTGAAGAGGCAAATTTTCAGAAAAAGGGGTCTGAGAACGAACAGTGACTCCTTCTGTCCGTCCCGAGCTCTATGGACATGGAGCTACTCAGGGGGACGAAGACCGTAGTAGATGAACTTAGAGCTGCCACAGTTAGTCGACCGATGTATCTATTTTGATAATCAAATAATGGTTTTTTAAAACAAGAATGCCGAAATACTTGCTGGTTCCAGTTTCTCAAATGTGAGGGCTGGAAGCATTTCTTTACTGTACATAGTACTGTTGGTTTCAGACTGTTGGTCGGACAAAACAAGACATTCGAAGACGTTTCAGTGGACGGTCAGAAATTCTAAAAGGCATTTTTCACTTCTGACACCGGATGGACAAAACAGTTACTCTGTTAATCATGAAAATAATCGTTAGTTGCAGTCTAAAATCCGAGGTTTCTGAAATACTGTACGTTGTGTGTAAAATGCAGATGCGTGGGTCAACGTTACAGATGTAAAAGATGGGGGTTTTAAAAAACTGTCTCCTTCCGATTTGGCAAAGGAAAACTTGAAATCTGCAAACTCAGTTCAGTTAAAACCCCCGTCCATCGTTTTCCAAGCTCCGTTACAGATACAAGGACAGAAATTCCAACAAGTCGTCAAGAGAAGGAAGGAAAACAGACATAAAATGCTGCATCTTCACAACAATATCTTCGTAACTTGCAGTGGATCGACTGATCCCTCAAATTATTCCTCATCCCGGAAGGATGCTGGTCCTGTGCAGTCTTACTGTGTCTCTCTGTTGTCACCAACTCCAGTTACTCTTGTTCCTGATTTTGGTTGAGAGTGATGACAAAGCAAGAGTTGACAGCTGGGAGTCTCGTCAGTGTTTTCTCCTGCACGGCTTCTTCACTGGCCCAGAGCAGCAAAAATGCTGCTAGAAGTGAATATTCTAAGGCGACAGGCGAGGAAGGAGCGTTTTCTTCTGTGGCTTCCACCATTTGGCTTTTATGACCGGGGGATTTTTTTTTTTTTTTTGGGAACCAAACTGGGGTGCAAAAGGTCAAACAGGTGTTAGAAACCATTTCAAGAGTTCTGAGTCTGGCAGTAAAGAAAATGTAGACTGTTATAAATAAAGCAGCAGTGACAGACTGTGATATAATGGCCCTATGTGGACAAATAAAAGTGGGGAGAAAAGGTGGAAAAATAAAAAATCCCATCATGGCTGATTTCCCTTCTCCATTGATACGTTTTTCAGTCAAAGCTACCTCCTTCTCTTCAGCTGGCAGTAAGACACCTGACGAATTCGGTTTCTCTCCGGAGGAAATCCCGTGTAGTTGCCTGGACAAAGAGCAGTTGTCCGAGACCAGCGGTCGTCCCTATCGGTCAGGAAACTCAGAGCACAAAGAGCACAAACAAGAAGAGGAAGGTGGAGGAGAGCTTTGGGGGAAAAGGGGAAGAAAAGTGCGGATCCCTGTAACCCGAGTCTCTTGTCACCCGACCTCTCCGAGCAGCTCTTTGCTGCGCTTTTCAGACCTGCTCTGCCCTCCCTGAAAAGATGCAGGTTCAAAAGCCAGAGTCTTTGTTTTTAGATGTTGCCACTCAAGGTCTCTGCGCTGCAAGTTTTCATCTAAAGTCCTCCTGTCGCCAGCGCTGACCTGTCCCGCTCTTTTTCTGTTGAATGTACACTGTGAGAGGCCGGGAGGGCTAATTGAATGTGGTCAGTGTGCCAGCAGGGCGCAGGTCTCTGTGTGGAAAATTCTTCATTTTCATAATTTTCTAACTATGGTCATTAAAAAAAAAAAAGGCCAAGCTTGAGAGAAAAATGCAATAAAAAAAAAACCCACACATTTTTATTTAAATATAGGTTTTGCTGCCTTCTAATAACAGTGATTCAACCAGCAGCTCAAGAAAGGTTTTCCACACGATCAGCCTGCTGATTATTTTCGCAATAATTATGTCTGTGAAAACCAGAAACATTCAAATGTCTTGTTTTGTCCGAAACCAAAAGAAATTCAGTTGCCACCCCGCAAGACGAAAGAAGAAGCAGCAAATTCTCGCATTTTTGAGGCTGGAACCGGTGTTTGGCGTTTTCACGTGAAAAAGGGCTAAAACCATCAATGGACTGCGCGTGTAGAGTTAGCACGGGTCTTGATCGACACCACGGCTGAACCGATGGAGATGGAGTCACACCACCTGCAGAAACCGAATCAGTTGGAAACGTAAGTGAACCGTGACTGACAGGAAGTGTCCAGAGACAAAATAAAAGCCTGTAGCAGGTTGCATCTTTGTTCAATCACCATTTGCCGGAGAATCAGTCAGAGATTTTTCCACTGAACCTGAACGCTCTAAACCCTTGTTTCTATCTGTTTCCACGTCTCTCCCTCTCTTTTCTCACAGTCTTTTTTTTTCCTTTTTCCTGTCTGTCCCGCTCTTTAAATCTTTGTCTTTTATTTCTGCTTCTGTCTCAGTATGTCTTATCTTTTGCTTCCTTATCTGTATTTGTCTTTTTTGATCTATTTCTCCTTCTGTGTTTGTGTGATGACTTCATACTTTGTCTTTTTTATTTATCCCTCCTTTCTTTGGTGCTATGCCTCCACATCTCTTGACATTTCCCCTCGTTTCTTTCTCTCTTGCTCTTTTCTGGTTTTTATTCCGTAACCGTCTGCGTCTCATCATCTCTTTATCGTGCTCTTTCCTTCTTCCTTCTTCCTTTGGTCGTCTCTTACTCTCTCTTTCCTCCCGTCCTTTTCTCTCTCTCTCTTCCTTCTCCACGTCGAACCCAGACAGCAGCACAGTCCCTCCTTCCTGTCGGGGCGGCTTTCTTAAGGATTGCCAGGCTGGCCTGGGATATTTCCCAGCTTCCTCGGCTCCAGCACCACTACCCACTCCCCTCCTCCTCCCCCTCCCCCTCCTCTTCCTCCCTTTTGGTTCAGACCTGCCACCTCAACAATTAAGCAGACAGAAACGCTCAGTCTCTACCTCGCTCACGCTGACGCAGACACGTCCTGTATTGTCTCCAACAGTCCCGACAATCCTCAACAGGTGTGAGGAGGAAGGAAAACGAGAACTCCCTTTAGAATCAAAAGAAAGCGGTAGCGTTTGTCCTTCACTTCGCCCCCAGACATGTGTAAGTGAGCGCGTCCTGTTTCGTGCTATTTTGGAGCAGGAGCAATATACGATGCCTCTGTTTGAAATCAGAGGAAAAACAACGTAACTTAAAGCACGAGTGGACATCCATCGGTTTCCAAAGCCTCCGTAATATCTAAAACACTTAATGTGATGGTGCTGAGCTCAAATCTGGACGCATAAAGTTAAAGATCCCTTCCAGACATGTTTTAAGACATGTATGACATGACACAAAAAAAACAATTCAATTAGCTCATTCAAATTTCTTATCGTCACTCGTCCTCCTTCTCCCTTATCTGAAAAAACCCAGAATCTGTGAATGTGCAAATATTCGAAAGGACAACAGATGCCTCCCGTTTCACTGATTAGTCCGACCTCGGTGTGTGTACAATGGAGCTGCCAAGTTTCCTCATCACATTTGGGTAAGTTCGACTCTTTCCCTTCTCAGCAGATACGTGTGAAAACAGCCCTCTGGTATCAAACTCCTCACATCCATCACTCTGCACAGTGAAGCTCAAACATCCAAGTGAAAGAACACTAGTAGAGGGCTGCTTCAGATTTAGCGCTCCGTGTATTTTTATTGCTCTGTTAATCAATCGCTGGTTGTTTTTTCTTTTCTTTTTTGGAAGAAACGACCGAAACAGGTTTCTAAAGTGCCAGCTTTCACCAACCAGCACACACATAAACCCCTGCCACTCCGGGGCCAGGAGTACAACGGTCATATGAGATGGTTGGACTTGTAACAATCTGCCGCTACAACAGCCCCCAACGGGTGTTGGATGGGGTTGAGGTCGGGGCTCTGCGCAGACCAGACTAGTGCTTCCACGCCAAAGTGTTCAGGCAGCTGGCTTCGGGCACGTGGGAAGAGGAAAGGGTCTTCCCCAAACTCCCGGCAAAGTTGGAAGTGCACTGTTGTCTAGAAAATCACTGTATGACACAGCATTAAGACCACCCCCCCCCCACTGGGACTGGGGGGTCTGGACCAAACACACAAGTCCACCAAAAGTTTGCCTCTTTCTGCACCTTTTCTCTGCCTGTGGGTGAACATGAGCGATGCCCCGACACTTGAAGGAATCTGAACCAACTCACGGGGCGTTTTAAACAGCTGGTGACCGATCGCCATGGCAACCTGCATTCCTTTACACGGGAGTAATCGGAGAGGGGGAGTCGCAGAGAGGATGAAGGGAGGGAGACACAGCGACAGAGAGAGAGACGGGGAGGGAGAGGCTTTGTTGGAATCCCATCCACCCTTACTCTTCCTCCTCTTCCCTCTCTTCTTTCTTTCCCTCTTTTTTTTTTTCTTTCTCTTCACTTACTTTATTTTCACAGCCTATTCCTGCAGAAGTCCATTTACAAAAGCGGGAATTATTCAAAACCAACGGGGCAGCCGCTCTTTCCGTATCCAAGATGTGGCTTCATCGTTTTATTAGGATAAGACAAAACAAAATAACTTCATTGTTTGGATTGTCAGCGTATGTGTCTGCATCACCCTCCTCACCCAAGCCTAAACCCACAGTCCACCTCCCCCCTCCTCCTCCTCCTCCTCCTTCTCCTTCTCCTCCTATTGCTGATGTGGCACACAATACCTCCACAGAGAATGAATCCTCATAATCAGAGCTTGTTTACCTGCAGGCAGTGATTTTCCTGGCAGATGTTAGCAGTAATGACAGAGGAGATTTTTCCCTGTGGTTTCAGGCCACGGCAGCTGCCTTTCAAACCAGACGTCATTTTTGAGGCACATTTAGAAGAAAGCTTGGACAGAGGTAAATAAGGTGGAAAGATCGAGAAACTGCCACTAAGAGCCATGCCGGCAGTTGCTTGCGAATCTGTTGCGGGTAATAAAGAATGAATTTGGAGACTGTGGCTGGTAAATCGTGTCTGTTAAACTCTGACAAGAAAAGATTTTGCTGCTTTGTTCGTTTTTGGTCAGAAAAGGAACCTGTAGATTTTGCCCGATTTATTGCAACTGAAAAACAAACTTTAGGAAGAATTCTGCGTTGAAAAGTTCAACATCAGCAAACGTTTACCCAAACATTTTAAAGCAGGATTACACTTTATCACACAAAAAGCTAGAAACCCAAGTTTTGTTCTCGCCAACTTTCATTGTTCTCTCCTCTCCGTATCCTCGGCAAACTATATCTTATTGTCAAAGAAAGTAAAAGATTAAGTCTTATACCTCTTCCGCAGAACATTTACACATTGCTAAAGTCCCATGATAGGTGGTAAACAGACTCTGGAGATTCGGTGCAGAGTGAGACCTCTTACCTTCGGCTTTGCAGAGCAGGGAACAACAGGAGAGAAGTCAGCAGTGTGCGGGGCCAGGGACGATCTAACCGCCTCACCAGTTCACACAGAAGACATTTCCAGTGGGACGTCCCAATTAGGATTCAGACGCCTCCCCCACCCCCTCCAGCCTCCCTTTACACTCTCTCTCTCCCCCTCTTCCTGCCCTGGTAGGCAGGACTTAATGTTAACTCTCTGCTCCCACCGACGTCCGAGTCCAGACTGTAAGTTGCAGTTTGGGGGAAAAAACCTTTTCTAGCAGTTTCTTCGCCGGCTGTTTGTAGATGTGTGGAGCCGAGGATTAGTGTGTCATAGCATAAAAAAATGAACCACGTATGCAGACAACCAAAGTTACACGAGGCGCATGCACCGCTGTCGACGTCTGCTTTGGAATATGTGGCCCTGATATACACCAAAAAAAACAAAAACAAAAAGAAAACAATACGTGAGGCACAAGCCGCTATGTTTACACTACACTGGTCGTTAGTGTGTGTGCGGGTGTGTCCGCACGAGAGGTCCGCACCACGCTTTAGGGCCCAATCTGAACCAGACTCAGAAACAGAATCCAACACTGATAAATTTTGTGTCAGTATGAAACACAGCCGCTGGATGTTCACTGTCAGCATTAACCCCCCCCCCCCATGAAAGGCCAACTAAAGCACGATTGAGGCATTTGTTGTTGTGTTTAACCGGCTAAATCGTTTGGGAAGGTAGCGAAGGATTGTGGAAAAGGTCAGCAGTGGGCGCGACGCTGGCCCGTGCCTCCGTTGTGACTTAGCTGCATGTAAACACAACGCGTAGCAGAGGGGTTCGCTCGTGTCTATTTTAGGGGAAACGTCTTTGATGTTCACCATCCTGACCCTACCACCCACCCTCCGTTGCACTCCTGTACTTCCGCTCTGGACTCCTCCCCAGGGGGGGTCAAAGGTCAAGCTCAGATACAGCCCAGCAGTCACGGAGCTGGAGGGATTCACGGTCTTGTTAAGGACAATTCCTTCAGCGGAGTGGACACATGGTCCATGTATTTACCGGCAAAACCCGCCGATTCACTAATATGTAAAGCATTTGTCATGCTTACTGCTGGAAACTCTTTAGACCTGGAAGACTAGAGGGGCCTGTTTAACTCTTCACAAACATTTCCTCCCTTTTTAAGCCAGCCCCCCCCCACCAAGTGTTTTAATGGCTCATGGGAGGGAAACCTCACTATCACTTGGCATGACCTGACTCAGATATGTCAGCAGCTAATGGATGGACTGCCATGAAACCCGATACAGTCATATCTGTAGGTATTTCTGTTTGTTACTAGCAAGCCACCCGTTGCTCCGAAATGGAAAAAACAGTGCTGATCTGGGTTTAATAAAGACTTGGCACCATTCATGGGACTGGAATAAATAACGTACACTTTGAGAGGTGAAGTGTTTATGTTTTTTATGCCTGTTTTAAAAGAGAAATTGTCTTGTTACTTACGGCAGGTGCTGTTCATTTAAAGTTTACTTACTTACTACCAAGGTTTCTTTGAAAGGAAAAGGGGCTTTTTTATATATTAGTGGAATTTAATACATATAAGTGGGTTTCTTGCCTTATGATGACTAGAGCTCGTGGTTTATCCTCCAGTATTCACCCATGAGCCGAAAACATTATGACCACTCGCAGATGAAGTGAATAACATTGATTATCTCTTGACAACGGCGTGTGTGAAGGCCTGGGAGATATTAGACGTTAGTGAACAGTCGGTTCTCACAGTCAGCGTGTCGGATGTGGCAGAAATGGGCAGGTGCAAAGACCTGAGCAACCCTGACCAGGGGCCAAATCGTTATGGCCGGAAGACCGGGTCCGAGGTCTGTAAGGTGCTCCCGGTCAGCGGTGGCCTACCCACAGTGGCCTGAAGAGGGACAAACCACATGCCAGCGCATCATCGGTTCGCCAGGGTAACCAAGCCTATCCCATCTGGTCCGAAACGACAGGAGGGCTACTGTGGCACTAGTCGCAGAAGATTTTCTTGATGGTTCAGAGGACACACAGAAGACTGGGCCAAAAATATGATCTCAGTGACTTTGGCTGCGGCATGATTGTTGGTGCCAGACAGGCTGGTATGATTATTTCTGATCTCCTGGGATTTTCACCCACAAGAGTTTCTGGGGTTTTTGCTCAGAATGGAGCCATAAATAAAAAATAAAAAAAACATCCAGTGAGCAGCGGTAGAAAGGCTACAGAAACTCAGATAACCACTCTTTACAACTGTGATGAGCAGAGAAGCATCTCAGAATGAACGACACGTCAGACCTGGAGGTGGATGGACCACAACAGCAGAAGACCAGGGCAGGTTCCCGTCCTCATCAGCCAAGAACAGAAATCTGAGGCTGCGGTGGGCACAGGGTCACCGAAACTGGACAGCTGGAGACTGGAATAAGGTAACCTGGTCCGATGAATCTGGATTTCTGCTGAGGCAGCGGATGGTTGGGTCAGAATTTGGCATCAACAGCATGAATCCATGGACCAAGCCATGGACGCCACCATGGTCTAACGGGGTGGGGAGTGTTTTCTTGCCACACTTTGGACTCCTTGATACCAATTAATGATGGTTTGAATGCCACAGCCTGTCTGAGTATTGTTGCCTACCATGTCCCCCCCCACACACACACACACACACACTCCCAAAGGTGTTCAATTGAATCCAGTTGAACACCTTTGGGGGTGTGGTTTGGTAGAAAACGGGAGATTGACCGCATGAATGTGCAACTGACAAATCCGCAGAAATGATCGGGCAGCAATCACGTCAACATGGAGCAGAATCTCAGAGGAAAGTTTCCAACCTCTCGTGGAATCCAAGCCACGAAGACCTGAGGCTGTTTGAGAGCAAAGAGAGGCCCTGCCCAGTATTAGTCTGGGGATCCTCTTAAAGTGCTTGGTGAGTTTTTTTTTTTATTCCCTGGGGATGTTGAATAAAGTCTTGAATTTTCATTACATTACTCATAAACATGCCGCAGCTCTGAATCTTCAGTCTGAGGTCCTGTGAGGCTCAATGAGGCTCTAGCTCTGTGAAAACACTCAGTCCTCTGGGGAGTTCACAGCAGACTCTCAGCCCGTGGAACATTTATCTCATCCCGGCCCAGATTCATGATTCACTTTTCAAAACACCTGCCGTCTGCTGACAGACAGAAGCAATCGAACTCCAAACCCATTCTTGTGTTCCTGATTCTGGGTTTGGTCTTCTTGTTTATGTTTTTTTTTTTCTTTTTTTTGCCGGGTGGGTGGTAGGTTGCTCCTGTCTGTTCCCACAGTGCAGACCAGAGCTGATGTGAAGAACAGCTGGATGAGAAGAAGGGAGGGAGGGAGGGAGGGAGGGAGGGCGGAGAAAAAAAGCTGCGGTGCAACGTGGCGTTTTCCATTCTGCCTGGAAGCCACAGTCCAGGCCGATGATGGAGAGTATAAGAAAAGGAGGAGGAGAAAAGCGGGAGGGGAAGGAGGGAGGAAGCGTCGTTGTACCGCGAGACTCTCTCTTTTCTCCTCCTACATCATTCATCCTCTCCTTCACCCAGCCTCCCTCTCTTCTCTCAGTTTGTCTACTTTTTCTGTCACTCTTTCATTTCCCCCTTTTCCTCTCACACCCTTCCTTCTCTATTTTCCTCACCCACTCTCTCTCTCTCTTTCTCTCTCTCTCTGCAAACGTGGCAGTTGTCTCTGTATTTGAGTTAACATGTCGTACAGAGATGATGAAGTGAAGAGCTGCAATTATGTTTTTTTTGTTTTTTTTTTCTCAATTGCTGCGAAATGATCCATCTGCAGCTCTGCATGTTTAAACCACGCTGAGCTATGGCAAAACCACGAAATCCCTGTAATAACCCCGCACGCCTACAAACGGTTCAGGCTTAAGTAGCAACGTTATTAAATATTATTGAAGCCGCTGCAGTTGCACACACTGCTCAGTGCCACATCATACAGTCAAAAAAGGGAAAGAAAGAAAAAAGAAAAACGCTCCTGTTGAATACTGAGAGCAAACCGTAGAAGGTATTTAGCCTCATATGAGTGAAGCTGAAATGGGCAAAACTAGAAAGCACGTGCAGAGCATATCAAAGTCCGCACAAGCCCCTAAAAAGGGTTTTCTGAATACAGATTTCTTAGCTGCGAGTATTTAGAAATTTTTAACCTGTATCCAGATCCGCGTAGAAAACCGCGCTTGCCGCCGATTGGCTGATGGCAGCAGTGATTTTTGGGAAGACCTCCCTCTCGTCCTAAAACTGTTCACGGATCACGATGACTCAGCCGCTATGATGAGTTTTCCATATAATAGCTGACGCGTGGTGGAGATGCTTTAACCATAAAAGATTGCAGGATGACGGCCATTACGTGCTGTCAAATACTGTACTGCACATCGTATTGGATGTGTACGTGAGCGTACGCGCTGGGGTTTTTACATGTTTCTAAGTTTGATGTATTTTATTAAGCTTCACTTATCACATGTCCTGGGTGTGTTTCATCTGGCTGCAAGATGAAGTTCCTTGAGGGGGACAGTTAAGTTGAAGTGGATGTAAATCTATGAGCGCCTGGCAACCAGTTAATGGAATATAGAATATATATATGGTCAACATTGCCACCAGTAGTGAACCAAGTTCGGTGAAGACCGGATGAAACCGTCCTTTTCCAGAGCAAACATTTAACCTTAGACTCAAAAAATGGTCGAAAGGAGAGACAGTGTGACCCCAAACAAGTCTCTCTGAACCTTGGCTCTTGCTCTTGTACAGGAGGGGTTGGCGGCTTTTTACATGTCTGTGCCCGGGGGCCCATCCTCTCATGCAGTCGTGCCCAGCTCCTCCCAGTGTTCCTCGGCCACCTGACCAGTACCTAGCTGCGCACCTGCCCCTCGTTACCCCTCATTAGCCTGACTGGTATTTGATCGCCTGCCTGCTCCCTGTTTGGGCTGATTTTCCTTCAGTGACCGCCTGCCTGTTTCCGACCTTGTTTCTGGACAAACACACCACAAACTAAACTGCCCAAATACCATACATGCCTCTGCCTCTGCATCCTGCCTTTGGCCCCTGCCAGACGACACCTACCAGAAATATTAAAGTTACATGTTACATGTTTGAGTGTACGCGCTCTTTGTTTCTCCTGGCTGCGAGACAAAATTTACCTTTTGAGGAGGAGAATAAACTTCAAGTACAAGTTAGGGTTTACCACACCCACAAAAATTTGGCAACCAGTTGTTGGAATACAGAATTTCAAAAAGACTCACCCAATAGTATTTCGTGAAGACTGGGTGAAATTTGCGGAACCTCACCCATGGGTGAGGTCTACACAAACGCATTCGTCTCTATCAGAGGAATCCAGGGGGAAAAAAATCTGCATATAAGTCTCACGGTTCCGGTTATGAGCCCAAACATAAAATGCTTCATCAATGACCGTATCCCGGGGCTTTTGGGCCCAGATCCCCAACGCAAAGTAAAAAAGTGTTGCTTGATCTAACGGCTACGTTTCTACCAAATTTAAATGAAACTTCTTTTTGACATATCCTGCTCAAACACAAACAGTTGAGCAAAATCATGTCTGATTGTCCAATATACAGTTTGGCTGGAAATGTGTATGTCGATGTCACCTGGCCATAGCTGCGTTCACTTAAACATATCCTTCTAATTTATAAAGTCTCCTGTATGTGATCCAGTTCCATATATGACGATAGACTACAAGTTGAATGTGCTTTTTAAGTCATTCAGTGGAAATTTGTAATAAAACTGACCTGAGTAAACCTCACCAGCAGGCCAGATATTTGGAAGCGTAATTTTAATTATGACCATTTTATGTTTTTATATCCCGACTTCTGACTTTAATTAACTTTTGGCGGTTTTTGCTCCTTTACTTTTCGTTCCTGTTTACCTTCCAGGCTCACCTGTATATAAAAAGTACAGTAAACTTCAACCCTCACAGTGTGTGTCTCACAGTCTAAATGAGGGAGAGGCAGGGAGGATGTAGACGAAGGCAGCGGAGGACTCGGGATATTTAAACCCAATAACAAACATCAAAGCTACTTTCTTAACCACTATTTCCTCTATAAAGTCACACCAGCTCTTAAAATGATTACTGCTGTACGCCAAGGGACAGGGAGCCTTTTCACTGTGATAAATGTTTTGCCTTCAGTCGGACTCGGCCTCCTCCTCCTCCTCCTCCTCCTCCTCCTCCTCCTCCTCCTGCTGCTGCTGCTGCTGCTGCTGCTCAACACACAACAGCAGAAGCTGAAGGTACAAATACTCACCAGGCATAAATTACGGGTCTTTTAAGGGGGATTTTTTTTTGCTCAAACGCTTCACGGTGGCTCTCACTGGCCAAGCAGGAAAAAAATAAAAACCAAATCTTCACACCACCCTCAAGAATGAAACCAAATTAGGATGGAAATCATAAGATCCAAATAAAGATATTAGTGGCTGCATGATCCCATTTGCAGAAGTAAACTGCCGTACTTTTTTTATAAATGCCTGAGGTCCTGAGGGAAAGACCTGCTTTGACCTGCGTGACCACCTGCACAGAGGGTCACGTAACCAACACGGGGTAGCTAACCTATCACTACCACTAGCGTTTCTCCAGCCAGACATGTTGAACGGAGTTGCTGCCGGTTTCATTCCAAAAGACCACACAAAGACCCACACATTGACGGGAAAAGTCTCTGATGATAAAACTTTGATATACAAATTTGAAAGTGACTTATACTGGAGGGTCCAGGAAATATAGGTTCGAGGTTAGGTTTGCGTGAATATTCGTGAACAGCGTAAGGTCATATTGCTTTGTCTCAGCCGAGTAGAGGTTAAAGAATACGGTCGATTAGCAAGCGTAAGCTGCGGCCTGCAGTTCTGCAAAAGCAGTTGTGTTATGTGTCCTGCACCGATTACCGTCTTACCCAAAACTAACCCTTCTGACCCATTCACTGTCGTTCACCAGGCCACATTTGTGACTCTGATTTCAACAGAAGAAAAATAAAAGATTTCTGCATAGTATTCAGAAAAAAATAGAGTAGTAGTAGAGTAGTCTTAAGATTGAAGTGAATGTATAGGATAAAGAACATATAAGTACTTAATACATAAAAGCTGATATATATATATATGCACGTAGCAGGTATATACTGTGTTAATACTGTGCTGAAAATCCGTTGGTTGTAACGTTACTGTTCCAGGTAGTGAATCTAACTGTACCGTGTCGTTCCTTAGCCTGGATTAGTCGTACGGCCGACTGCCTGAAAACGTGACAGAGCAAAGTGTTTGTGTGTTCGCGGGAAGTCTCTGATTAAGACGTTTCTGAAAAACTGTCAGACTGAGCCGCCACACGGAGACATAAGCCCTGATGGAGGGTTGCGGGCCGTAATTACAGCAGCACAGAGGACAGCGGATGAGCTCACCGCCTGACCGCTGGGATTTACAGCCCAGGTTTTGTAGGGGTTTGTAAAGGACACGCCGTCGCCCACAGAGGGCGTCCGAAACCAGCCGCAGTGGGCGGAAACAAAGTCGTCTGAAGGGGAAAAGTGAAGAATCAAAAACAAAATCTGCGCAGGCGATGGCGAAACAGGTTTTTGCTGCACGTGGTTCGGTTTTATTGTCCACGGGTTCAATCAAATGACAGCACATACTGTTCACTACAGAGTAAGTGGACTGATGGTCATTCAAAGGGGATATTTGAAAATCATCTCCCGGGGAGAGATAATTGAAAATATGTCCGGCGTAGCCTTTAAGAAATGGTTTTAGTCCTATACCGTGAGAGTCCCACGGGAGCATCACAGTTTTTCTTCAGAATTTACCTCAGAACGGGGGACGAACAGATTCTAGGGCCAAATTCAAAGAAGTGAACTAACTGGTGACTTGGATTTTTGGATAAATTAAAGATAATTTCCCAAACTGTCTCCCAGTCACTTGAGTCTTCTCGGACCACCAGATCTAACTCTCAAATCTTTTTAATAGTAAGTGCAGTATACTGTAATTTGTCGTTTTGAAGCCATGAATACATGTGACACACATCCTCCACTGTTTATATGCAACTAATCTGGAACGGAAACTATGTTTTGAAGGAAACATAACTGCGACCGGAGAACACTTTCTATCATCATCGTGAGGAAATGTTGTTAATCTACGTATCTGACAAGTCACAAATACATTGATACCGAACGTATCAGTGAAATGTTCAAGGACAACATATTTGTTTTCTGACAAAATATCCGATCTCGCAGCACAATGTCCGCTTGTAGTGACTCCAGCGTTACTAAACATGCTCCATGGTTCTGTTTAGACTCTCTCAGCACTGGGTTCAGGTTTGGGAAAGTTCCCGGTCTGGTTTAATAAGGAAAAAGGTCACAGTGACTTCGGACACGGCGTGTTTATTTACATTTAACCGAAAACCTCAATCTTTCCCTAAACTTGACCAAAGTGCTTTCGTTGTCCAAACCACAGACAGGACAACCATAATAAGTCCGCAGTTGTAAATGTTAATAAGCAGTTTATAAATGGATCATGGTCCAGACGTCCTGCAGCTCTTTTCCTGAAGAGGTCTCCCTGATTAAAAGACAATCCACAATCTGGCAACCCAAAAGTCGTTCTTATTAAGGCCTTGTAACGGATCTATAAAACATTAGTAAATGATTGATTAACCATTAATAAATCCTTTAATTACAGCTTATAACACCTTTATAAATAGTGCCTTATCAGGTCAGAATATCCCGCTCAGTGCAAACATCATGAAATTTCAATAAAGGAAAATATAAATGATGATGTCGGACAGATTTTTTTTTCCGGGCTGAGACAGAGGACGAAACCCTGGACTCTGAGTCACAGCAGCAGACGTCAGCAGCTGCAAACTGTCTGTTGACGTGTAAACCAGAGAGTTGTCATAATGGTACTACACACACACACACACACCCAACAGGTTGTCATAATGGTACTACACACACACACACACACACACACACTGTCTCTGTCTGGACACATCAGAGAGCGGGACTCGAGGCGGTGCAGTAAAAAGTTAGTGCTCTCGGCTCTCAGCGCATAAAACTTAAAACTGTTTTATTCATGCTGAAGTGTGGATGGATGGAGGACAGATCTTTATTTTTTGCTTTGTCTCCTTACTGTGAGAACAGAAAGTACTTTGAGAGGAGCTGAGGACTGGGGAGAAGCAATCTGGCTCCACAAAATCGCTCTGTGCAAGGGAACAGAACCCCTTGTTTCCATGCCTTAAAATGCCCCGAAACAAGTTGGGTTGAGATTACATTAAGTTAAATGTGCAGTGAACCACTCTCAGGGATACAACAACTGAACCGAGTGAGACCTTGATGCTCTGCAGTCTGCTCTTACAGTGATAATTAGGGCTTTCATAACTTAATGTTAGATTTATGTACGGTAAGTGGCACAGTTAAGGGAAAATTGAGACATTAAAGTTTGAGATTAAAGGGACCCCGACTTTATATTAAGCGTTATGTCTAAGATTTTTATAAAGTTACTGGTTCGGTATTATGCAAAGTTCTGAGACCTAAGTATGTGTTTGGTTTTAATGCTCGTTAAACAGCAGAAAACGACACTTTCAGATTAAAACTGAGAGACAGTTTTGTTATTCTGAAAGCTTCACCCACAGAGGGGGAAAAAAAAAAGGTATCAAGTTGGTCTGAGGGTGGCGGCAGTGGAAAGGCCATGTTGTCGCCTAAAGTGGACGGTGGCCATTTTGGGACAACTCAGACGTGACTCAGCCTTTACCATTGGACACACCGCGAGACGCCTGAAAGACAAGGTGAGTGAACATATTCAGGGCCAGAAAAACAAAACATAACCAAAGTTTAAAGAAGACGAAAAACTACACTTGTTTTATACAGATTTACGCTTTTACACATTTTTTGTAAAAACTACTCAGAGGAGATGTAACACTTCAACTGGTGAGCTTTAGAGGTGCCGGTATTGTATGAAAATGCCTCAAACACCCTCTTGCGTTGGACTGACCTGACTGAAACTCCGCAGCCCCAGTCGGGGTCTCGTCATGCATTTCATTAAAAGACTTTGAGAAACCTCTCTGTGTTTACTGCTGACACTCAAATGTGCGTTCATAAAAAGTTTTTTTTGGCTTCGCCGTACTTTGTAAAAATGGATTTTAAAATGCTTACTCGCAGCCTCAGCGGATATGAGAAGTCCTGCTTTCACTTGTGTTCCTCGCAGGTTCATGCAGGCTTTCTGCGTGTTCAGCAGAAAGAGCAAAGAGCTATCTGAGTTTTTAATCTATTTCAGCAGAACCACAGGAGCAGGCATGGGAGACTCCTGCCAGCTTGGGGACTGCTGTCAAATGCCAACAGTCTGCTAAATGTCACAGTATTTGAGTCCAGCGTGCAGTGAGCAGAAATGAACTTTTCAATCCGTGAAAAAGGGAATCACATTTACGCCATTTAGCAGGCTCAGAGTCGCTGATATCATGTTCATCAATCATGACTGTGCAACGTCAGCCCAGGGCGGAACCTGACATTATAGGCTCCACTTGAGACTTTTAGTGTAATTAATCTTTCCTCGTGGGTATCTATGGCCGTTAATAGCGTGTTACAATGTCATCTTGGTTGCCGCAACATATTCTGCCACCCCGACATCCGCAACCACACGCAGCACGCGCTCATGTTCGAGTGCACGTGGACACGTTTACGCATGTGATTCTGAGGCTCTGTTTTCGTCTGCTTTTATCTATTTTTGTCTCTCTTTCGGGCCTGAGCCGTCTCCTTCCTGTCGTGTGTTTGAGTGTGTCTGCTTTTTTCCGTACATTACATGAATCACTTTGCAGGTGACAAGATCACATGGATGGCAGGAATTCCAGATAATCCATATCCCATTCCAATCTGATCTCTGTTCTTGTCCCCTCACTCTGAACTGCCTTATCCACGTTTGGGAGCTCTTTTAGTTTTGGAATGCAAATCTAAACTGGAATCATCCTCGTACATGCCAAAACAAGCCGGCTGGACTGTGCCGAAACAAATACTGCATGGCTTTGTGTTGGTTTTCTTGGACATGTCTCAACGCTGCCCTTGCCACATGTTACTGCAGAGTTGGAGGAAAAAGTAGCAGCACCCTCCAGTCTCTCCGCTGCCACGAAACAAGTGCCCAGGTGTTTGTACTTATTTTGCCGATTTGCCTTATCAGGACTTGTGTGAGCCTGTGGTCTGATTGAAGTCTCCTCCGCTCACTCGTTTGTTAGTTTTTTCGTACGTGTCATGATGGGACAACCTACACGTATCACTTGTGCGGACATCCTGGCGCAGCCAAAAATTTGAGCCAAGACCGTCTGCACTGCGAGCGCGCCAACTGCGCATGCACCAGGCAAGTGAGCTGGACGCCCGTCTCATGCCCTGGACGCCCGTCGTGTTTATTTCTCATCCTTGGTCTTATTCTTGTTAAGTGGTCACACACACACTGTCTTCTTTTTTTGACTTTTTCATGTTATTCAGTCAAATTCAACATAACGAGACGCTTCTTCTTGCTGTCAGGAGGTCGCCGTGCACATGTGTGGAAAAGACCCCCGATGGTAGCATGAGCATAAAACCCTTTGATTCTTTAAAAATGGCCTTTCTTATGGCGCCGCTTTCAGGCCAAAAATTTATATTTTTTGGTCCACTGTTGTTGCCATGACCTACTAATATCTAAACGCTCTATTTTTTTTACCTAACAGAATTGTTGGATTGCCCATTGAGCATCACAGCTTCAGCCCTATTATATTTTTTTTGTCAGAAGGTAAATATCCTGTCCATTTTTCATGCATCCATCAGTTTTGTGTCAGTATAACATGAGGCTGTTACCTTGGCTATCAACTTTTAGTCCTATAATCCACTTGAACTGTGTTTTTATCAGATATAAACCTAAATTTAAAACGTAAATTTGCTTAGACAATAAGATAATTTACAGTATATGTGCAAATAAATTCAACCTAAACCTGTATTTAATTCATTTTCCTCCACACTGTAACAGAACAGGAGGATGTTGGTCCATGCACTGTATGCATTTACACAGGACGATAAAGTGCCCCCAAACAGAGAGGAAATATACGGGACGGACACACACACACACACACACACACACACACACACACACACACACACACACACACACACACACACACACATATACAGAGATGCATTTATTACCTGGCAGTGGTCAGCTGAGGACAGAGAAAGACATTTTAGCATGCTACCATGCTGACATTAGCATGCAGCAGATGAGAGTTCAGACAAGTCTGATAATATAGAGCTGAGTCTGAGATGTCGTAACCTGACCAGGGGGAAAAAGACATGAGGAATTAACATATAAGGAACCAGTGAGAGAAAAACAGAAGAAATTTTCATAGTGTGGAGGCTATTTATGATTAGTTGAACCAGAAAAAAAAAAAAATGAAGGATTTTTTTTGACAGACCAAAAAGGTAATTTTTTTTTGTTTTGAGCTCCTTGGTGCAACGTGCTGTGCTGGCCCCTGAGGAAGGCTGCAGCACCTCAGTACCAAAAATCAGAAAATGACAAGTCGAGTCACTGTTCACACTTGGCTGCAGCCGATTCTGAGCTACTCTTTTATGAACAAAAGCATGCAGACGTGGTTCCAGTTCGGCCAGGGACTTTTGTGGCATCGCTCTCATTTCCTGTCATCTCTCTACTGCATCTAATAAAGGCTAAAAAAAAAAAAGGATTTGGAGACTTGAGCATCAAGGCATCAGCCCGTCTCCAACAGAGCGCCTGCTGGATCATCTAACTGTGTCCGTTAACTGTCATTTCCAAACAGAGTGTCACTGTCAGACACTTTCCAACTGTGTTTGTACGTTTCACCGCATGTCACCCCTCTCTACATTGGCACATTTTTTGCCACGCTATGTGTGGTCCTTTGGCAGGTACGAACACCTTCACACCCATGTGTGATTGTTAAACATGTCATTCCAAAAACTTGGGCTTTAATGTCCTGCTATAACTGGTGTTGAACCTGGCCGCAAGGACTTGCTCCCCAGACACAAGATGTGAGGTCCATCGGCGTTGGACCTCACTGATATGAGGTCCAAGGTCTGGCTCACAGTCGGCGTTCCAGTTCATCCCAAAGGGGTTGGATGGGGTTGAGGTCAGGGGTCTGCGCAGACCAGTCAAGTTCCTCCACGCCAAACTGGGAGAACCATTTCTTAATGGACGTAGCTTCATTGTTGTGTGTCATGCTGAAACCTTCCCTAATATGTTGCCACAGAGTTGGAATAACAGTATTGTCTTAAATTCGATTTCCCTTCACTGGAACTAAGGGGGCCTCGTCTAAACCAGGATCACCGGTGGGACGCTTTGTCCATGGTAGGGCTACTTCATTTGTGTTTTGGTCCGTACAGGGCTTCACACAGTCTTCACACAACTTTGAGAAATTATACATTTTTTTTCTGGTTCTATCTGTGCAAAGCATTTTAGGATCCCCATATCGCTGCAACAGCTGTTGGCACAGAGTTGGTTCAGACTTGTGGCTATGGCTCCCAAGTGTTTTCCACTTTGCACCTTTTCGGGATATAATTAATAAACTGAAAGACTGAGCAGATTTGATACAAACTCAGTTACAGTATAATTTGCCCTGCTGTGTCTTCAGTCAATGGAAAGTTAAAGCCTGCTGTCAGTCCATTCAAAAAGGGACACTGAGTAAAGCATTCAAAGTCCAAAAGTGTGATAATTACTCAGTATGGACGCAACATGGCAACCTGCTGGTCAACATTAGCTTTGCTAGAAAAGCAAACAGGTTGTATTTGCTTCACTTTATTACACTAATTGTATCAACTGTGGCACAACAGAAGCCAGTATTTGTCAGAGGAAACATACATACACATAGACCAGACCTGGTGACATACTGTACTGTATGTTAGTTGTCAAGGAAAGGATGATTGCACAGAGTGTTTTTTTCTTTTCTTTGTTCTTCGGCTTCACCTTGCTTCCCCTTGTAGAGTCACACCTGTTTGTGAACAGCACAACAGCTTCCTGAAGATGATGTGCTTTTTGGATGTGAGGAGAACAGTTTTTCAGCAAAATTTTAATCCATTTAGGAATTTGAGACAAAAAACCTCCCGGAGCACCAAACTCTACCAGCTCCAGACGACTTCAGCTTCTTCTGGAAAGAAGAATTAACAAACTGAAGAGAGACAGTGTTTGTGTGTGTGGGAGGGTAATATGAGGAATCCAGTGACTGTGCTAACAACCCTGTTATCTGTGGAGTTTGTGCTGTACACAATGAGTCTCTGTTCGCCTCAGTGGCTGGTTCAGACTGAGGGGTCAAGCGAGGGACTCTTTGCCCTCTGCAGGACCTACGAAGGCTTCTCCAGCTGCACCACGTTTCCAGCGTGGATGGGTGAGCATCCATTTATACTTTATGGAAGTTTGGTTTTATCGATTATTTGTGTATTCATTGCAAGTCAGAATAGTCAATACTGGCCCAGCCAGGAAAGAAGGATTCATTCAGCTGTACGGTGTGACATGTAACACAGAAACTCAAGGCCAACTCGTGGCAGTTATTGGGAGACTCCCCCCCTGCAGTTATGCTGCTTTATATAGATATATTTGTGCAGATAAGTTTATGCAGTTCAAGGTTCACCCACTGTCCTGTTCCAGAGTTCCCAACCATACAGTCTTTGCTCTGTTGAGTTTGCTCCGTTGTCATGGACATGGATCTGTTGACATTTGTGCTGTAGCTGTTATGATTTCTTTCATAGCATCTCCAGCACTTCTCGTCTGTGTTGGCTTAAAAACGACTATTTCCAAACATTGACCCTTGAGGTAGAGGAGCTGTGTTAAAGTGAGTGTCTTCACCATATAATATGGCCTTCATCACGTACGTGCCTCACGTAGCCCAAATGTTACGTCCTTAACTTAACACGATATTTGCGCACATATCAACATGCTGATGTTAGCACGCTAACAAGCTAACAAACCGAACATCTGAATATTAGCGATGTGAACAGGCTAAATGTGAGCATGTTAAAAAGCTAATCATAGCACGGTAAATGTAATATGCTAAATGTTGCAAGTTAACATTAAGAAGATGCTAACTGATGGCATTTTCACATGCTGATCTGACGCATGCTAACATGCTACCATTCAGTCCAAAGCAAAGGTTGACAAAGATCTTAGACGGATAAAAGCTGAGTCGAGCCTGAAAAGCAGAGTCAGCCTCCTAATCTTACAAAATATCCCACATTATAATGTCTTTCAAAATGGCTACGATGACGGTTTTTGGGGATAATAATCGTGGTCATGTCAGACCACAAACTGAACCCGTAATCACAGTCTTGCAGTCTTTTCCCGAGGGACCATGCGCAGGTTATCGGGCAGGAGGGGTCAGAGACAGAGACTTCCAGGATCAAAAATGTCAACAACCATGGAGCCCGAGGCGTCAGAGACTTTTATCAGACTAAGCGAGAGAGGGCAGAGCAAGGCCAAACACAGTCTATTGCTAAGGCCTTGTGAGGCGTTCTAGATGCAGCAAAGGGGTTTGTTCCCAGGACCTCAGGCTCAGACTCAGGCTTAAGTCCAGAAAAGGTACCAATATGTCAGCCACCATCACTAAGCAGGGCTGGATAACCAACAGCGCAAAGCGAGAATTTTATTTTAATTTTTTGGTAAAGTTGTGTTTTATCAAACTGCTTCCGCTTTTTTCTGTGCTTCAAGTAATCAACACCCATAAAACCTCAGGCAGGGTCGTACCGTTCCATCATGGGAGAACTGTGAGGCTGTAACCAACAATTACTTTTTTAATAATGGACTTTTTTGTTTTTTTTTTAAGTTTATAAAATGTCAGAAACTAGTGGAAAAATGCTTGTGATTATTCCCTGAGGCCCAACTTAACGTATTCAAATTGCTTTTGATGGCTGAGCGACAGTCGAAAACTGTTCAGTTTACTATCGCAGAAAACTACAGAAACCACCAAATACTCACTTTTGAGAAGCTGGACCCAGTGAATTTTTTTTTGGCATTTTTGCTTAAAAATGACTTAAATGATCAATCCTTGATCAAAATAGTCGCCAGTTGTTTTTTTTAACAACCTACCAATCGATTTATCGACAAATCATTTCTGCTCTGGAGTACTGGTTGGTTTCTGGGTGCCTGGGGAAATAATGAAGCTGACATGTACTGTGGGGATCGATAGGGGGCCAACAACGATTTGTTTTGCCGTGCGAGCCCCCAGGAGGTTAATCCGGCCGTTTTTTTCTAAGTACAACGTTTTAAATCTTCTACTTGCAGGAAGCTACAGTTTGTCCTGGATGTTTCTGTCCGCTTCCAGTCTGCTGTCTCTGACCGCTCTGCTCACTGTCAGGCCTGCCATGACCAGAGGAAGGAAGGCCATCGCCACTCTGCTCCTCAACATCACCTCTAGTATAACACACAACTGACTCAAGCTGAACATTTTTAACCGTGCACAGGCCAAGATCACTGAGCATATCCTCATTCAGTAAAGCCCTCCTGCGCTCCAGGGAACAAACAGCGTCCTTCACTTGTTCCTGTACATACAGCAAACAGCAGATTAGCACTAAAACGCAGATCAGCAGTGGGTCAGTGAAGGTTGTGATTGGGGTGTTCTCTCTCTGTTTTGTCTGTGTTTCAGTGACTTTTTTTGCATTGCCTCTCACTGCATCAGTCTGGGTGAAAGTTTACTTAACATTACGGTATAGTCAGTAGGTAAGTAGGTAAGTTACCTGGCGACTAAGCAGTCCCATCTACACAGTTTTAGCAGGACCACTAAACCCTGAGTTAAGTGAAATGTCTTGCTCTTCGGCACTTTGACACTAGGTAGTCAAGCAAGGGTTAAAATCCTCAGACCCACATTTTTAGAAAAGGTCAAATCAGTGTCATTAAAGAGTAACTAACCACCTCGTTTGGGGTTTGACTTGCGGCTTTGCTGCAGTGCTGTACAGGCGTACGCTTTCGGGAGGGGTTACAAATGCAACAGACTCAAGTGTCTCAACCAGAAAGGGCAGGACGACACTGCATTTCAGCCTGGTGCCAAGTCACTCTCCTCTCGTTTAATCTACTTCCTCCCTTCCTGCAGTTGCTCTCTGTGCCGGCGCTCTGATCAACTTCCTGGTGTCCATCGAACAGCGGGAGCCTGAGCGGCTGCAGCATCTGGGCTGGACCTTCTACATCTGCTGCGCCACCCTCTTCTACGCCTCGCTGGTGACCGTGCTGCTGGGGGTCATTCACGGCGACGGCGGGCGGGTTGAACCGGCTGTCAGAGGTGGGGCGGCGGATCTGTCTGTGATAGCAGCCTGATGAACAGATAGATGAAAATGCATAAAATGTCACGTTCTATTGTCAAAACGTTGCAAGGTGTCACTGTATATTCACATTATAATACTTTATCTCTTATATGCAGTATATTTCATATGTACCACCGTTCAGCCACCACAATGAAACCGGGTTTAACGTTGTGGCCGATCCCCGTATTTACCGTGTCACTTTCCTCAGGAATATCAGGAAACCGTAATGTGATGTAAATTTACACTTATCTGTATCCTGCTCCTACTTCCCTCTGTGGCCTGTTTCTTGTGCTGCTGTAAGTCACTATATCAATAAAGTGTTCTCTGTGAATTTGTGGTTTCACACCTTAAGATATACACGACAAAAAGCAGCCATCTCGTGACGTATCTGGGCCTTAGGCTGCGTATCCCAACCTGGCCCAGCACCCGAGCAGCTGCCTTTCACACGGAGCTCTCAGCGGAGCTCAGTGTGCTAGAGTTCAGCCTGATTTGAACGGGGATAGCGATGAGGAATTTCAGCTATCTGCATTTCGTAACTTAATCAAACAGCTGACGGCGTGGCTGAAGCAAAGGTCTTTGTCTCGGTCTTTTAAACGTTGAGCTGCTTCCGGCCAACCGGTCCGAAATATCAAGGATTTTCATGATACTAACCATTTGTGTGAGGAATTACAGTGGAAAAAAAAAAGGATTAAAAAAGGGTAAACTGTTGTTTCTGAGCTCATCAGGAGAAAATAGAAGTTACGGCCTAGAGAGGAGACAGGTGCTACGTCTTTAAAACAGTTGAAAGATGTCAGTAAAGGGGGCACATCTTGAACAGACAGCGCCACCTGGTGGCTGAAGCACTGCCTTATTATGCAACCTGAACATTTTCACACAGTGTGGGGAGGTCCAGTGTGTTGCTCAGGGACACTTCAGCAGGCTGTGCATGAACACACACACACTTGGTAAACAGACAGACTTGCTATCCAACCGCCTGGATATGTGGTAAAAAAATCAGTGTAGACAAAAGAGCGTATGTCTGTTGTTCTTAGACGGGTTCTATTATCCCCCCTCATAAAGCTCTCTAGACAGAGCAGTAAAACAGTAAACCTTGACAAACTTAGGCAGAAATGATTTTATTTTATTTTCCATTTGTATACAACATATCAAGACAGGCCATCACAAAAAGCCCAGGAAAGGACGATTGTCTTTTTCCCCCCAAGTAACACGACAACAGCGTGAACTAAAGTATGTTACTGTGTGTTAGCAAATCTCAAGTGACGTGATTTACTTGACTCGTGATGTTAGTCGATCATCGTAGTGTAAACTGTGATGAAGCAGTGAGGAAGAAGCTTTACATAATAAAGTACAGCAGATGGTCCTAGAAGGAAAGAGAGAAGGACTGAGTTTCCCCCCTTGGTGCAGATCTACAGACACCTTCATGCATGGGAGAAGTTTTAAAAGGTGTTAATTCCAACAATACATGCAAGTGAGAGTATACCGAGTGAGAGTTTAGACAAATATTGTCAATAATTGCAGTGTTTTACAATACAGGGAATGTACTTCAGTTGTGTCAAAGGACTTTTGCTAGTGGCTTGTTTTTGCCGTTTTAAGGTGAACTCTTACACAAACAGGAGGGACAGTTACAAACATCACTTTCATACTCAACATGAAAACGTGCTTCAAATCTCAGGTTGCATGTTTTCCGTTTTTATTTCGCGCCTGGAAATTATATTTAGTTGAGAACGTGTACGGTGTCACTGCACAGCCCTGCTGTCTCCCCGTCTGGTTTTTTTTTTCCAGATAAAAAGGTAAATGAGAGCAGAGCAAAATATAAAACATCACTGCCACTTCAGGAAATCTAAAGACAAGAAGTAGGAAGACTGTGATTTCAGAAAAAAAACAAAAACAAAAAACACACTTTCCTCTCAACATCCAGTGTGTGTAAATCAGTCTTCCACACAGGAAGAACAGTTGTTAGAGTGCTTATTTAGGCCAGGCCGCTGTGTAGGAGGAGAAAGAGTATGGAACACAAACAAACAATCAATCAAGTATAGTGCTGCACATTTTTTTCTCCCCCACAGACAACAAGCACTAACATCATCATTTTGGGTTTGTTGACATTCTCCAAAGACACTCGCCAGTTCTGGCCTTGTAAATCGCAACACTGAAAGAAGATCTGCAACCAAAGGGGATTTTTGTGCGTGTAAGCTGCAGGAGTTGATGGCATCTGGGGGGGGTCCATCGGACTCTTCCTGACAGGTGAAGAACTTTAATTCCAGTATAAATGATCACTTTGCATCAGCAACAATGATTTCCTAAAGAAAACACACACACAAATAGAGAGGGAAAAAATAAGTGATCCGTTACATTTGTAAAAACCTTAGCAGATCAACTGATATTGAAAGTAGACTAATAAACTCTTTGTGAATTTAGATTAAATTTATCATTACAGAGAAAGATCAATAATATGTTGTGTTTTTTTTAAATTTCTGATTCAGGGAATATTGTTTCTAAAAGACAATACATTTAATAAAAGTAATAATTTAAGATTCTCCATCATTTCTGGTGGTCAGGAAAAAACTACAGATTTAGTTTATGCTGTCGGAAACATCAAACTGTGGGGAAATGAACATAAATCTATGAGCTCAGCTGGCAGGAAAAAAAAAAAAAGGACTTTAACACTCTACCACCATCATGTCACCTGTTCTACATGAGCAGAAGCAGACTCCTTCATTTAGTGCCGTTGTACTTGACCTCCTTCCCACATTTCTTCAGTGTCTCCATGAGAACCTCCACATCTTTGTCGGACTCGATCCAAACCAGTTTCTTGGGCAGGTCGACCTCAAACTTGACATCTGAGAGCAGAGGAAACAAACACTGTTTAATTCCAGGAAGCAACAGCACCGTAGATGCCCTGCAGTGCCTTGCATGACCGCTCTTGTAATACGCTGAATTGTATAAAGGAAAAGATTCACCATAAGACGCTTTAATTCTAACGTTTGTCATGTGTTATTCATTTCTGGCTCCAGTGCTCCAACAAAATAAATCTTTTCAACAATTTACCATCATGGATTGATGAGATCTGACAGTGTAAGAGGATCTGAAGGAACATATTTCCCTTAAAAGGTGCGTTTGGTCAGAACAGGTTTCTGGTTGTGTTGTCCCAGCCCAGACTATGGGACTGGTATGAGATAGAAAAACACAAGCCTCACTTAGGCATTCAACATTTCAACGACTAAGCCAAATAAAAGTTTATGCAACTGCATCAGGTGACTTTCTGGCTGACTTTAACATTCAGAGCCAAGAAGTCATGAGTGTGGTGCCTTTAAAACTTTGAAACTGCACTTTCACTTCTACTGAATTCTCTGTGAAAGGACAAAGGAGAGAGCTGCAGGCTCTTTTAAGATTATGCTATTAATTAATTGAACATTAAATATTATTTACCAAAGGCAATGTTGAGATTATCAAGAAACTAATTTTAAAAACTGGTTTCAGGTGGGGGAAAACGATACTAGTGTTTCTTCGGTGTCCTGCTGTTGGTTCCTCCACCACAAGTTTGCGTTGGAGGGCTACAGACGATTCACTTTATGTACAGTATGTATCTGTACGTATTTCAGCATAACAAGACAAAAATAGTCACAGCCGGCTTTAAAAGTTGAAATTAAAGAGTTTAACTACTGCTGATTTGGGTTTTTTAAATGTCGACACCAAATTATGTTGACTGCTGATAGTTTGTGCAAATATTCAATACCTACATGTTTATGATGTTTGATTGGCATTCTGTCTTTCGTACAGGTATTTATCCTTGTCACTGTACAGAAGTCTCTAAACCAGAATGCTGACCACAACTGGAAAACTACAAACTGTGTGAACCACAGACTAATGGAACCGTTTTAGGGTTAGAAACTCACAAGGCCACGGTTCTTACATTTAAAGGCAGGTAAACTCTTAAGTACTTTTGGCTTTAAAACTTTCATTAGAAGAAATTACGACTAAATACGCAGAGGAGCTATTATTTCATTGTTTATGTTGCAGATTAATGTTGTGCCGTTGAGGCCTGAGGGGGACACCCATCATAGTGTAAGTGGATGGCGTGGCTGGCCCATACATTGCTTTAAGAGAAGTCATAACCTGCAAACTGATACCCATGTCGTCCTGGGCTGCATTACACTGGCAGAACGTATTTGTCGTGCATTGATCGACGCTAGCCTGCGGAGAGGCCTCAAATAAGTTGAAGAACAAATGAGTCTTTCGGATCCTTCAGATCGTGTAGTGTGAAGGGGAAGAAGAAGACACACGTCAGCCTCACCTCCCAGTTTGTTGAGGACTCTGGTAACAGCTCCTGAACATCCCTCACACGTCATCGCCACCTCAAACTCGTGCTTCTGTTAGAGACAGATTCAATCATTTGCTGTTATCTCACTGTGCGTTTACTGAAGGTAACGATTCCCTTATTTATCACATTTGTTGTTAAATTCAGTACATCGACAACTCCGTTAGAGCACACAGATAACAACTGGGGATCACATTCTTTGAGCTATGATTAACAGTTGTTAACGATTAAGCAACTGATACTTTGCGATTCATTGATTAGCTTACGAACCATGAAAAAAAAAGGTCAAAAATGTCGCTGAAAAAGAAAAGAAAACCCCGAATATTCATCTTAAAATGATATATAACAAAGAAAAAAGTTCTTCACATTTGATAGGCACTCGTTTTTTTTCAGCTCTAACCCACTTCATGTCAAACACCAGCACTGATATTAATGTAACGTTAAAAACTAAACCGCCTCAGTTTCCTAATCCCATTGCTGATGCTAATCAAAGTTGGTGTTGGGTTCACGCTGTAACACAATCAGGTCAGTGAACGGTATCGATTTTGGCCTCTAACGACCCGTGGTTTTCAGTGGAAGAGATCGGTAACTTATAAATACGCCGACTACGGCTAGTTTAATAGCTAGCTTGCAAGCTAGTTAGCATTCCGACACGGAAATGCTTTCTTACTTAAAGCTAAACTTCACAACAGATAAAATATGGGCCAAAGGACTCACCGTCATGTTTGAAGTGATATGTCGAAATCTGCCGTCAGACCAGCTGTGGACTTGTACCTCTGCTCGCAGGTGATGCAAATACTGCGAAAGCCTCCCACAATACTGTCTGTCCGCAAAGCTAACTTTCATTAGCAGCAGGATTTCCGGTGTGAAAAAAAACAAGAAAAACTTATTTACAAAAGAACTTTTTTTTATGTTGCAATATTTCTGAGTCAATTATACATTTTTTTAAAAGTTCATGTTTACATATTATAATTATAATTATATAAATATTTTTCTTCTCTTTCTTCTGTATTTTATGCATCTTTTGTTAGTTCTATTTACGGTCTACTTTGTGAATAAAGTTTCAGAAAAAAAGAAAAAACTATTCACTTCCAGTTTTATTCAGAATACATTTCGGTTAACTTGACGCACAGCAAACGATCAGCCCGGTGACTTGCCTGGATGTTTGTCTTTTTTTTTTTTTTTTTTTTTTTTTTTTTTACAAGCGATTTCGAAAAACCTTAAGTTTCTTTGCACTTAGTTATTTGAGCAAATCGTGCAAGAGGAAGAGAGTATAAGCTGCGCAGGGAACCTCTAATCGTAGCCTCAGTGTCGTCTGGCTGCCCCGGTTCTCAAACCAAGCGCTACCATTCTGCTACTTTTTTTTTCCAAAATAAAAGCCCAATATTGAGTAACGACGAGTTTTCTTATGAAATACAGACTTGACGATGAAACACAAACAAAACGTCCTTTTATTAACAGGTTTCGGTGGAAACGTCGAAATTTAATCTTATATTTCCATAAATTGTATTTTGCTATATTGTCCTATTTTTTTGTCCCTGATTTTTTTTTTTAATCGTACAAAATTCAAGTACACACGTTTATAGATATTTAAGGCATAGTTCAACCGTACATTACTAGCTTACATTCACGTTGAGCAATATTAAAGACGGAAAAAAAGGACGACAAAAAACAAAAATACACACTCAAACATGAAAAGAGAATAATTTACCGAAGAGTGAGGGTCCCATTCAAGCAGTACAAACAAGTCCAGTAAAGTGTCCTTCATACACTGAAGGGATTTTGCAAGTAGGTTTTGTTCATTGTTCTATTTTTTCATTGGGGGTTTTGACCTTTAAATATTATTTACATCTATGAGTAAAATTGTTTGTTTTTTTTAAACCAGAAAATCCAAGTTTTCCTCCTTCGTTAGTGCTCCAGCTTTAACAGACATCCCAGGTTCAGTGAGGGCTCGTTAGGTGGAGTTGTATCAGACAAACATCGTTTTTCTTTCTAAACTCTTGTAGGGAATATTTTCTTCGGGTGGCCGACGCGGGCAGCTGCCCCGGGGCCCCAGCTTTTGCTCCATTAAATTGGGGTCTTCATAATTTGATCAATCAAATGTGTGTTTTTGATTCATTTGTATCAGAGAAGTACGATATCAACTGTCACTCGAGGGTCTCATGAATAAATCAATACAGGAGAGCGACAAACGCTGATGTTCATTGTCCGAAGGGAACTGGAATCGCCATTATCCAGGTAATAAAGGCGACCCCACCTCCCCTTTAGCTCTATTCTCTAAATGAACAGTTAGTATTAAATCACGTTAATCGCCATATGTAATAGGAACCTCCCAGAACGCGTTTTTCTCCGTCTCCTCGACTAAACAAGGACCGTATTTCCTCCAGAGGCAGGGCCGAAACATGTCAGCCTCAGCCCCAATATATCGAGTTTTAAACTCGCCAATGGAAACTCTGCCGGTTGTAATCCGTCTCCGTGGCAACAGCACGTCGAACACCAGGACACGCCGCGTCCTCGGCCGACCGGGTCACGTGACCACCCCGCTGGCTCGCCGACGCTGGGAGCCGAGCAGCAGACTCCCGTTCAGCGTTCAGTCGGTGCAGTGTCGCCGCCGGGCTGCGTTCGGTCACCGGGCATGGTCGCGGTATGAAAATCGGAGGTCTGCGGCGACGTTAGCCTCGCGCAAAGCCAGCCAGGACCGGAGAGAGGACACAAGGTTGCTCCGAGGTAGGTCGCTGTGCGTGGTGAGCCGTGTCGCTGGGTGTTTACGGGCACAAAGATGGCATCGGCTCGCAGAGCTAGCGCTGGCTAGCCCTGGTTTCGACGAACGTAGCGTTAGCTCCGCTAGATTTAATGTTTTGCGTCGAGTCGAAACAAAATAAAGAGGCGACAGGTTATTGCTTCTCGTTAACATAACCCCAGTAATCCCCATTCTAGCTCCCGTCTTCCTTTTCTTGCTGTTTCAGTCCCTTGTGTGTGTGTGTGTGTGTGTGTGTGTGTGTGTGTGTGTGTGTGTGTGTGTGTGTGTGTGTGTGTGTCGGAGGCAAATAGCCACTAAACCGTCTTTGCACAGCCCTATTTAACTGCTCTCTTGGCACAGCATAATTAATCATAAGCTCATTTGATGGTGCAGTTTCCTGGCCAGATCCCATCAGTGATGTTTGTCCCGGTTGTCTGCCTTATCACCGCGTCCATTGAGGCGACGGAAACACACTCACGTCTCCTGGCCAAAGATTAGTTTAAAATGATGGGATTATCTGGTTGATTTGGTCGGTCAGCAGTGTGTGTGTGTGTGTCCTGCCATGAAAGGACAACACCTCTCGTTTGAAAACATTAAAGATCAAATAAAGACGGACAAACACAGTAGACTTGGTGTGGCCGCACCCTGGTTAAACCTGAGCTGTGGGTTTGTTTACGGGTAACGCTGCATCCAGTTTCAGGTTTAATATTGACATTAGGGCCTTTTGAATTTTAAAGCTCACTATTGACACCTTTATGTAGTTTTTTGTTACTTGAGCTGAAAAGACTTCATGTCCTCTTTCACCACAGAATGAAGAAAACAATTATTCGGGTTTTGATACAATACTTAGTTGCAGCTTAAATACAGTATATACAATAACTAACGATTATTTTCATCAGCAATTACTCTTCTGATTATTTACTCTAAGGAACTGATTAATTGTCTTGTCTATAAAATGTCAGAAAAAGGAAAAAAAAAAAAAGAGATCCATCTAAGTTTCTCAGAGTTCGGCAGTGACCGCTTCGAATGTCTCGTTTTGTCTGACAAACAGTCCAAAATCCAAAGATATTAAGTTAACTGTTATATAAAACAGAGAAAAAGAGCAAATCTTCATATCTGAGAGGCTGAAAACAGCAAATCCTCTGCCATTTTGGTGAGAGCTGCAGGTTATATTTTCGGAATCGACCAAACGATTTATCGACTAAACGTTGAAGCTCTCTCTCTCCCTCATATTCATATATATACACACACAAACACACATATATAAATATACACACACAACTCTTTTTAGAAATAATAGACAAAAAGATCAATCAATGAATCACAAAAATATTTGTCAGAATAATTGGCATTGAAAAGAACTGTTAGTTGCAGGCCTAACAAGCATACAGCATACAAAAAAGCAAAGAAAAGAAAAAAAACAACTGTCAATTTCATATCCTCCAAAACTATATTTTCAGCTGCAGATCATGAACTGGTCTTATTATAATAGTGTAGTTAATATAAAATATTACCAAAATTTAATAAAAGTTATGTACATTCCCTCTCAGTAAAAATATAATATGGACCTTTGATGAAGAGGCTGCAGTTTTCTGTTGTTTTGGACTCTATTCTTGCCCTGCAAAGAACCCGTGAAGTATATCTTATTATTGATAACTAATAATCATGTTATTCAAAAATGGACTTCTTAATGGCTTTTTTGTTTCAGTTTTAAAGTGCTGGTGGCAGAAATTCCGCACTATGTTTAGAGACTTTGGCCTGCACACAGTTACACTACAGTTGTTGTGGAAATCTCCCAGAGGAACTGCTGGGAGAAATCAAGTTTCACTCTATTTGGGCAGTAGTTTTTCTTAAAAATATCACTGTTTAGTTGTACTGTGTAATGTTCAAGAATCAATAGTTTACAGTGCTAATGTGAGGTAGATGCAGGACAAATGTCTGAAGTGGGAATCCTACAATAGCTTTAAAAGCCTATATTTGTTTTGCAGGGGGTCTTCTTTGGTTAGAAGTCCAAGTTGTAATTTTTCCTATAAAAAACATACAATCCGATTTCACAAGCTGTTCTGAACTCATTCTACACGAAGCAGCAAAGATGTGGCATGAAGATTAAGGAAGTTGTGCTCGCTAGACGTGAAGTTGCAGTTGCAGGGAAATACGAACAATTTTGGTTCCTTAAAAATGTCTTATTAGTTTGAACTTTTTTTTGGTGTCCTTAAGCATTGAATCCGCAATGGACAGCAAAGCCTTTCTGCAAATCCATCTCTGATTAGAAACAGCAGCAGCAGCAGCAGCAGCAGCAGCAACACACAGCAGGTCATAAAGATGTTCTCACACATCCTGCTTTTGAACCAACAGCCCATATGCTGCTGTTATATAACAGCATGGCTTAGTGGGCTGGGGCTGCTAAGTGCCTTGCTCAAAGACCATCCAACACACCAGTATGTCAGCCCAAAGCTTACTGTAGAGGGAGAAAATGGTGCAGAGAAACATCAGATAATATTTTGAAGGGATCTGATTTTAAGCTGCAAGTGTTAACCAGGGCTGCAACCACAAGTTCTTTTCATTATCGATAAAATATGCTTATTATTTACTCTGATTAATTGTTTTGTCTATTAATTGTAGTAAAATAGTGAAGGAGGCCCATTATAATTTCCCGGAGCCCAACGTGATGTATTCAAATATCTCATTTTGTCCAACCAACAATCCAAAACTTCAAAATACCCAAGAAAGTATCATATATGAGTTAAAAGAGCAACAGCAAATCATTACCTTTGAGAAGCTCGAACCAGCAGACGTTTGGTATTTTTGTTTTAAAGTGAAATAAAACGGGTTATTTGATTATCAGAATAGTTGCAGATTAACTTTCTGTTGATAGACTAACGAATTGCATCTCTAGCAGTGTAGTTTGCCTCATAATCACAAACTGACGTTGATCAGTTCCAGTGAAGCAAAACATTTTTCTCAACCAGGTGCTGGTACACAAGTGAAATTTCAGACCTGAATGAAAAATTTCAAATGACTTTTTAGTTAAAGACTCAAAAAAGTGTTTCACTTATTGTTACTTTGAGCTTCACTCTGCAGAACGATGGCCAGTTGTGGTCCAACATGCAATGCTGAGAATAGACTACTCATGTATGTCACATCTTGTGTCCAGTGGTTAAAACTTTTGAAATGAAAATATTTGCATATTCATTGAGTAAGAAGGAGTGGATAGTGAGGAGGGGTTTAAGAATTTCGAAACGGGTGAAAAACCTCATCAGACACAAATTATCATTCAAAGCAGAAAAGTTTTACATGTTTTGAGGGAATCTTTAAAATTGTAAGTGTGGAAAGAAAGTAGTTACTTTCATTTACGCATTTAGCTGAATGATGTCTGCGGTCGATCAGATGCCAGTATGTTTCACTTTGAAATGGACAGAATATTTCCTTGCAAACACACACTGTCTGTCAAGGGTCGATTCCTACTGTCTTAGCTTTTTAAAATTCCCCTTTCAGAGCATGAGCATGTAGCAAAACGGAAAGAATTAACACAAATCAAAGCAAAAACACGGAGATTGTTTGCACATTTATTATGTTATATCGACATTGTGACAGTGTAAGAGCCAAATTTGTCTCCTTTTTTTTTTGGGCCAAACCATGTATTCTGTGGTAATGATCAATACAATATCATGGTTGAATTAGGTCCCCATGGGACCTGTTGTAAATTAAGGAACAGGACAACTTTATGGTAATACTGGATTGTTTCCATATTATTTTTTAAATTAATGTGAAGAGTACCTTGATTTGCCAGGTATTGAATTTGCTGGATTAGCCAGATCTTTTCATCTGGTAATTTTATCCAGAAACAGATTCTTAATTTATTTAGTTATTTATTTATTTATTTTTTAGCAAATGTATCACATCAGGATCGACATGGTATCTAATATTGGTATTGGTATCAATGCTGGACTCCCTGATCTCCCAGCATTAGGATCTGCGAGGCTGGGAGAGACGACACCCAGCCGTCCACAAAACCACCTGACCCAACATGATGGCCTCCAGCGATGTCGACATCCGAGGAGAAGGTATTCAAATTAAAAGTGCACTGTTTTTGCTGACGTAACACCGCCTTTAGTTATTAGATCCAAGTCTTAAAAACCGAAAGACTTTTTTTGTGGGAATGATAGTGTAGATACAGTATAATATAACGTAGGCCAATAGACGCAGTGGGATTATATGTAATCCCAGTTGGCAGGTAAACACTGAATCATCAAAGCAGCTTTGATTTCATTTACAAAGTCCCTCTGATGGCGTCGCTGGTGTCTTCGTTGACAAGAGGTCACACCACTGAAATATTCACCATGTTGTGACATGTTATCCACGACTTATTTAGTCATTAGAAGAATCCATGAAGTACCGATTTCGACTCTTCTTAGAGCAATCCTGTTGATCTTCTACTCTGATTCATCCTGAATTTTTAAAATATATTTACAGTGTCTGTGTTTGACCTCGCATTTAGTTGCCCTCTTTCCCCGTCTGAAATGATGTTAATGTGTCTTTTAAAGGTATTGGAGGGAAGTGTTGGTGTCTGTGTTTGATTGACAGCAGCTGGCAGGCTAACAAAGTGCCAGTAGGGAAGAAGAGACAAAATAAAATTGCGCTGTAGCTACATGTCATGGACCAACTGGGTGTTGTTAGTGCTACTGAAGAGTAAGGAGCACAGCAGCATATATCCGGACCCAAGTGGCATTTGCATTTATGTTTACGTTTTGTTTTATGTGCCGCAGCTGAGCAGCTACTTAGCAGTTTAGCATTTAAACTGGTGTTATCAGTGCACTCAACGTGCTAAGGTGCAGGACAAGACGCGTTCTAGTTTGTTAGATAAGAAGGAGACTTTAGCAGATAATGTGGGTTGTTCAGAGTCCGTGACAATGCTGCTTTAGGCGAAATTCAATTGGCTGTATTGAATTAAGGTCTCTATCTACGCAGACGGATACCAGAACGATTTTCTGTTGAATTAATGCAAAACAAGGCAACATCATGAAACCAGAAAGTATAAAACAGAAATTTATCCCAGATGGTTTCTATTTTTTCTTTTTTTTCCTCAAAGAGAAACACAAGTGATTTATAGAGCAGATAAAGTATGTATCCTGTAACAGACAAAAAACAACGTAATTCCGGTTGGACTGTAACTCATAAAAAACATGACCATTTGTTGTGTAGCAGTCAGGGGGCATCAAGGCCACTGTCATGCTAAACGAGTGTCCAGCTGAGAGGTCTGGAGCATTGGGCTGAGGGTTTTAAAGATGTTCTGAGTTTCACTTCACTATTAGTTTTCACACCGTGAGCGGACATTCAGCCCTGCTGATGCAACAATGAAAACTCCACTTTTCATCCCTCCTACACTAAAACTGTTACCTAACGGGTCTTCTCTCCGTGTAAAGGGGTAATAAGAGTCACAGTAGACTATAGGAAGGTTCACTGACGTCTTCTGTCTCTGTGCTAGAGCAGCAGGATCATGATAAGGTGATAGTGTGGTGGCCAAAATATAATTATTTTATAATAATTATAAATATAATAATTATTCCTCGGAGTTCATCTGTAATTTGGTTTTGCCACAGGATTTCTAAATTACCTTTGGATGCATTATTATATCGCTCCTGTTGAAATAAAAAAGAAATTGGAGGAATTAGTGGAATGTAGATGGGAAAAGGAGGAACACGTGTACACTGCACAGTTCTGCTTTGTTAAATCATAAAGTGACAAATTGTAAAATGTCACTCTCATGTTGTTTTCCATATTTTACCAGATTACATGTACTCTGCTGTAATCACACCAAGCCTATAAACTGATTAGGTTTTAGGATAATTCATTACCTTTGTGAGGTCCATATATAGAGTGTAATTAGTGGCATTTTTTCTCTTTGCTCTCCTTCTCCTAGGTTCTTTGTTTTCTGACCAAAATCCTTCAGAAATGGATGCTCTGTGTCCCTCTCCTCCTGGACCATCCAGACCCCAACGTCACTATGAGAGGATTGGGGGGCGGGCAGGAACTTCGTAAGTGTTACTAATCTTACATGCAGTTAACAGCCAACAGTCAGTAAGAACAGTGTCAAACAGTGAAACCCTAGTAAACATGTGGTGGTTCTGGTTCTAATGCAGATGTAACTGTTTTTTTTTCCCCTTCTCCAGTTTTTGTCAGACTCTCATCCACCTGTTGAAGGGGAACATTGGAACGGGGCTGCTGGGTCTGCCTCTGGCTGTCAAGAATGCAGGTCTGGTGGTAAGTACGCAGAGATTTTATCATCTAATCCCAGCAGGTCACAGGGCAGGTCTGGACACCAGAGGCTGAGGCCACGTTGACAAAGCTAAGGCCTTGCTAAAAAAGAAAAGGATGTAATAAGCTTAACATCGTAATATTTGAATTGCACTGGGCTCATCATGTTGAGTCTCCAGAAAAAGGGTTAACAAATTACAAGAACATCTTCATGGAACAAGTATTTAAGATTAATGACATATGAAGGCAGCATCCCTGTTTCAGATCCAGGGTTTCTGCAGTCACACGTGATCCCCCTTTTTCTTCACACCTCCTTTTCTTTACAGTACTCTGGAAGAATTCCCTTGTAATGTAAAGCATTTGTGCAGCAATGGCTGAGACAAGGCCAAAATATTGAATTTAGACAGCAGTAGGGCTGCAGTTATCAATTAATCTGCCAATTAATCATTTAATCATTTAGTCTATAAACCAGTAGAAAACTGAGAAAAATGGCCATCACAATAATCAAGAATAGTCCAAAACTCCATAATATTCAAGTTATCATAACATGAGACCAAGAAATCCAGCAAATACTCGCATTTGAGAACCACAAGAACCACGAGAACTTTTGAGAACCATTATGTTTTTAGCAATTTGTCTTGAAAAATGACTTAAGTAGTAGTCAATGATCAAAATAGTTGCTGATTCTTTTTCTTTTGTTTTGACTATTTGATAAATCAACGAATCGTGGCAGATCTAGACAGCAGCCTCTTAGGCCATATGAGTGAATCACTAATTAATGTACTTATATGGACACGTGGTTCAATTTGACAGACTTTATTTCAACTCATGGGACATTCCCATGTTCAACGGCATGTTTGAGTATTATGTTGTAACTTTGAGAAGATTACATATGTTAATCCCCCGGCTTTCCCTCCCTCTCCCTTTTCCCACTGTCTGTCCGTCTTTCTCCATCTAGCTCGGACCAGTCAGTCTGCTGTGTATGGGTGTCATCGCAGTCCACTGTATGAGGCTGCTGGTCAAATGTTCCCACCACCTCAGTGTAAAGTAAGTAAAAAGACCTCAGAAAGTCTGAACGCTTTAAAAACCGCTCTTTGCGCTGGATTTCTGTCATGTTAACCTACTTCCAGCAGGTCAACTGGAGTGAAATAGCAGAAAACATTTCAGCTCTCTGAAACGTCAATCGCAGACTTTGTAGTGTTTTGATGTCAGCGCCTCCTGACAAAGCAAAGGACTTCATGTACTCATGACATCATGCGCACTAACCGACCACAACACAGTGCAGCCGTTGTCTTGTTGCTTTTTAAGTAAGGAATTTGACTTTTTATTTTCCTCTCGCGCTTCTTCTAACGCTCCCTCCGGCTACACATTTAACGCACTGAAGGGGGTTGTAAGTTATCAATTTTTATTTCGTGATGACAGTATATATCATGAAATGCAGTGGTACATTATCTAGAAATCCAACCGAGCAACCCTTTATAGGGCAGCTCTGGGTTGTGCATTAATCGCAGGGTTGTCAGTTTGATGTCAAAGTGTCCTTGAGCAAGATAATAAACCCCAAGTGGCTCCAAATGGGCAGGCCAGCAGCTTGCATGGGTGAATGAGAGGCCAATTGTAAAGCACTTTGTCCTTCAGGGTAGAAAAGCGTCATAGAGGTGGTGTCCTTTTACCATTTACCATAAAATAACTAGACACAAATGACTCATATGGCAAATTAATTACCCGACAAATCAGTCATTGTCATTGACACTGATACTGATACACAAATCCTGTAAACTCAGTATTGCAGTAACGCCGTCTCTCTCATTGATGACCTGCCAGCAGCAGTGGAAGAAGTATTCAGATCCTTTACTTAAGTAGAAGTAGAAATACCATAGTCTAAAAATACTCCATTACATGTAAAAGTCCTGCAATCAAAATGTTACTTAAGTAACAACAAAAAAGTATTATCAGCAAAATGTACTTAAAAATCATAAGTAAAAGTACCTTTTAGCAGTGGTCCTTTCAGAGTGTTATATTGTTAATAATGCAATGTATTACTGGATATTATTATTTAATGTTGTATTTTGTCACTGTGTTCCCAGTTTTAGGTACTCGATAATCTGCTGGTCAATGTAATAGACAAGCACGATGTCATAATTTATAAGCTCCTAATAATGTGTTGCAGATAAAATTTTAATCTGAAGAGCAAATAGCAATTGAAGCTGTCTGAATGCACTTGGTTATTTTCCGCTGCTGATTAACAGCTTTGGCTGCAATGCAATTTGAGATGCTTTATTAAAAGGGTGGTTACCACAGTATAAACAGTAAAGAAAAACCTTTATGTATTGGTCAGATTGCCCCACTTGAAACCCGACTCTTAATCCAAAAGTGTCCTCCTCTTCTATGATGGCAGCAGATTTGTTTCGAGTGCTTTTGGGAAATGTCGGATTTTTATTTTTATGTATTCATTTTTTAACAGAAAAAAGGCAGGTCGACATAAGTTGGGTTCGACTTTTTCCGTGAGGTTTTAAACTAGTTTGTCTTTCCCTGTAGATGCAGCTGAAAACGTTTGCTTCCAAAACGCAGCCAGAGGATAACTTTCTGTCAGTGCCTCCATTTCCTCACAGCAGGTCCACTGTGGCTTGTTTCTGCCAAATAATGTAACTGTGCATGCTGTAAAACCACAGCTTCTGCTCTGCTCTCCTTGTCATGTGTTTACTTTCCTGCCCGCTGTGCAAACAGTGCCTTGTTTTGTTGTCGCCGGCTGACAGATTACACTCCACTTTAGTGCGTCTCCACCCTTTTCTGCAGTGTAATCAGTGGCGTTTCAGCGCAGAGCTCTGCAGTTCACCCGCTGAGGCCGTCACCGGCTCCACAAGCCAGACATAATGTAGCTTTTGCCAATCAGAAGCCGTGCAGTGCTGCAGTAAACGTTAACACAATGAGACCATAAACCTGAACAGTGATCCACGATCTGTTGTACAGCTGTCAGTGAGTTACAACTGAGGTGATTAACACACTCATGTGCACTCGTTATCAGAATCCCATTAGTTTGTGTTGCAGTTGATGCTGCCTGCGACAGTGAACCCGCGTGTCCACGCTGTCTCCCGCGCTAAGCCCAGTTCATAGAGGGATATACACCAGCCCTGCCGTGCTACAGAGGATTTAGCATGGATAGCATGGATGGATGAATGGCGTCTACAACAAGCCTCGGTCAGAAATAGCTTTCTACACAAACAAGTCACACATCAATCCGAGAAATGCAGAGAGGAAATGCTCATGGGAAAATGCTGCTGTAACCTTTTCTGAGATTCAGAGTGAGAATCATCACTTCCTGTTGTTGCCTTCTTCATATGCAGGGGCCACAGGTTGCATTTAATAAGCACTGTACCTACAGATATGCAGTTATCCATCCACATGTGGATGAAAAAATATTTGATTTCCAACTGTACACGTCATTAGCTGTTTTACTTTCTTCCCCGACCTACATCTGTTGTTCTTAGCAGCAGTAATGAACCATTTTATGCTTTCTTGACTGTTCATTGTTTCGTAATGTCGCGCTTATCTGATCTTAGCCGCATAAGGTTGTCCTACAAGTTGCATTTTCATTTTAGGCTTTTTGTTGGTGCACCGGGCAGCCTTCAGTGTGTGTGAATGTCTCTGAATGCGTGACTGCAAAGTGTGACCGTCAACATGAATAAACAGACATTAAGAACATACATCCAGTATCTACACAGGAATGCAGAATGAGATCTGTGCTCAGAGGCTGCCTCAGTTGCAGTGCTCTTGAAAGAGGGGATTGTATCTAAAACAGATGAACACGATGGCAGTTAAAGGATGTGAATATGTTTCTTGTCTAGGGTGAACAGGCCGTCTCTGACCTACGGCGAGGCGGCGCAGTACGGGATGGAAAACGTTTCGTGGCTGAGGAGACATTCGCAATGGGGAAAGTAGGGCAAATGTTTACCTGCTTTTTTAAAACCAGTTCTTGTTTTAAGCTCAAGTTATCCCCATACAACTGTATGTCATGGTTGATTTGTTGTTTGAATAACATTTTCAATAATGAATGGATAATCAACAAACAGTCAGTTGTTCAAATGGAGCAGTTCTTTCAAAGAAATGTGTATTTTGCCTAAAAGCAGTACCAAACTACATACATACTTCCAGTAACACTTGTGGACATTATGAGGTAATTATTCAGAAATACAAAGACCTGTAGGATGAAGCGTAACGAAAAATTCCGGCATGAAAATAGCCAAATGTAAAGGAGTAGTTCAACATCTTGGCAATGAGATTGAAACGACTCACTTATTTGCGCAGTAAATAGGAGGCTACTGCCAGCAGGAAGTTAGCTTAGCTTAGTGCCAAGGCTGGAAATGGGGTAAGAGCTAACCTGCGTCTGTCCAAAGATAAAAATACATACACCTACCAGCCTCTAAAGCTACCAGACTAAAGCATATTTCCCCAAATGTGGAGCTGTTCCTTCAGGCACTTTATATATTCTAGGCACAACATATTGCAAACATGGATGTCGGTCCAAAAATATCAGTGTTTCCCTTCAGAAAGCCATGTTGTTCATCTGTGTGATAGTTAATGAACTGTATCGGTCTCAGTATTTACTGTGCGAGGATTCTTACTCTCTGTCTGACCTCTTTTCTTCTTCATCTCTGTCTCTTTGTCTCGCGCAGACGGATGGTGAACTTGTTTCTGATCATTACGCAGCTGGGCTTCTGCTGCGTCTACTTTGTCTTCCTCAGTGACAATGTCAAGCAGGTCCTGATCAGACACATGCGCACACACACACACACACACACACACACACATACGTACACTGCATGTGACGTACGAGGCATTAACTGACACAGTTTTCCCGAGCTGAACCTTGATCCAAACACCAATGCTTAGACTTACTCTAGAATGATTTCTCTGTTTAAATGTTAACTTGTTGCTGCTTGTCAAAGCACTTCGTGGGACGGTTTGCTGTGTCAGCATAACGTACAGGTTACTGTGTGTCTCGATCCTGCCCAGCTCTAAAAATCTGAATAAATCCATACATGACCCAGTAAACGGAGAGATTGAGCACGCATCGAAGTGTGCAAACCGGGGTCTGTTTACTGTGACTGTGGACTTATGGCCTAACCTCAGTTGGGGTGGTCACATGAAGGTTATTTTAGTTTAAATGGCAGTCTCCGTCGTTATGCCTGAGTAATGGCCATGTATGTACATGTGCTCACTGAGAGAGTGAGTAGGTCTCAGTGCACGTTCAAAGTTTACACATACCACACTAGATACAAATAAATAGGTCGCTAGCAGTGAAGGGATAACAGTGATTTCCATAACAGCAGAGAAAGGGTTTACATACACCAGCTTCAAAAGAACAAATTAAGAGAACCCCAGACAACATCTAACAACTCCTGCACACCCTACAGCATGCCGTCGCAAGGCTACAATGGAATTTCTTGTACGTGCGGTGGAAATAGAGACAGACTAAGATACAGATGTACAGAATTTGGAGGAACATAAGACCAATTTGAATCTTTCATACATGAGAAAATGTGTACATCATCAACACTGTCACATTTCTGCTTTATAATATTTCTATAACCTAACTTTATTTTAATTTATTGTCTTGAATTAGAGACGGCCAAGTTTAGATTCTCTGGCCAAAGCATGTTTTTATGTGTCCAGAAAACAAAATATTCACATGACAAAACACCATGAAACGCACTTAGTTATTAAGATAATCTCTTAGACAATCTGAATATTATCAGCCAGGTTTGACGCAGGTTCTCTCTTCTGCTTTTTTGTCCAGTCACACACTTCTATATCATCCATGGTTGTTTGCTTTATCTATGATTGCTGTGACCTGACCCCTGATATCTTTACCACCAACTGACCCACTGATGTGCTTGCAGATGTTGAAAGTTACATCGGTTGAATGGCTTTCAGTGCACTTTTTTTTAATTTTTAACCTAGAACAACGCAGTTTGCATTTTGTGTGTACACTATGAGCAGATCTAATTAAAAACAAACCAACCTTTCTGCATCGGAATCAGGCCGGGTCCCTAAATTCTGGCCAGTAAAATGGTAGTCCTGGATAGACTCGATATGTGTAGGACACTATCTTACCACTAGATGGTGGTGTCTGTCTGCTGTGGTGGTCTGGTCTCAAGCTGGTACTACACCATATCAAGCAGAGTCCAGTACTGAGTATTGAGGTTAGGGTTTTTTTTGTTTGTTTGTTTTTTCAATATATTTGTATCAAGCAGTCCATTACAAGAGAGAGATAAACCTTTTTTTTTTTTTTTAATTTATAACTTCTGAGCACCTCCCTCACCCGATTGTCTACATACATAAATAAATAATACAAACAATAATTACAGAGGGCACTAGAGTGTAGATCAAAGATAAAAACATACAATCACGGGTAAATACATATAAAAAAAAAAAAAATTAAAATACAATAAAAAGATAAATATTGACCATAAATAAGAAAAATTATGTGAAAGCATTGACAGTGGTCACAGGCACAATCAGACGAACAAAATTTTATTAGCCCTTTTGTACAGGTTAATGCAAATGACTGATTAACTGTCCCTAAAAGAATTTTCTTTTTTTTGTTAGCAATTTTGTGACTAATGCACAAAGAAATAAAAAGAAGATGAAATATAAAAAATCTAAAATAATAAAACCAATAAAATAGATCAAAATAAAAAAGAAACTAGATAAAAGACACCGACAAGGAAAATATATGGGAGGGAATAAAAACTGTAAAAAAATCAGTGAATCAGTTTCCGTTCTTCTCACATATGAACAGACTCATTTCTCTTTTCTCCCCTCGTCCACTCGGCCTTTACCAGGTGGTGGAAGCAGCCAACGCGACCACCTTCAGCTGCCACATGAACTACACCAACCAGACGCAGGTCCTGGTGCCGAGCTTCGATTCCCGTCTCTACATGCTCTGCTTCCTGCCCGCCACCATCGTGCTGGTTTTCACCCGAAACCTGAAGTACCTGGCTCCTCTGTCTCTGGTGGCTAATCTGGTCATGACCGTCAGCTTGGTCCTCATCTACTTCTACTCTCTCACGGTAAACACCAGATTTATCACTCGTTTCTGGTATGTTGTGTGTGTGTGTGTGTTTTACCTGTGCAACTCCACCTTTTGTCCCACTGCCTCGTTTACAGGACACCGCATTACGTGCGACTGATTCACAATAAAAGCCACCTCGTGTTTCCCCGGTGAAATTCTTTCAATGTGAAGCAGCAGAAGGAGGAAATTTTGGTTTTGCATTAGTAGTAACTGTGGTGGGAGGGTTCAAACTAAATAGTGACGCTGATATCAATAAGGGAAAATTACAAACAGTACTGCTAGATTACTTGTTGCTTTGTTTCCTCAGAATCTCTCGTACCTAGGTAAGCGATTTGAATCTTGCACAGGAACAGCAGACTGTGCCACTAGTAAGAAAAACTACCATATTGAGAGGTAATTACATCGAATGGTCATTGCTGAAAAATGGCACACAGAATGCTCTTACTGTGTGTGTGTATATATATAAAGAGCACTTTGATTGACAGCATGAAAAACAGGCTCTGTTGATGGAAAGAGCAATTTTCTTCCTGTGGACATGTTTACTTTGACAAATGTCCTACGGTTCAGCTGTGGAAAACGACTTAAATGTTTTACTTTCATTCAGTTTCATTTTCACTTTAAATAAAGCTTTTTATTTATTTGATTTGCATTCATCGACACACAGAGCAGTGATGATTACTTTCTTCTGCTCTGCTGCCACAGCGATGCTTTCCCTGATCTGTGTCTTTGTCATGCCTGTGCAGACATATATCACCACAGCCTTTAGAAACACAAATGTACAAGTGAAAAATTAGGTTTCTCCAGCAGAAACCTGATAAAGGCAGTAATCTAATGTGATCTCTTCCTCGCTAAGGTTTACAGCCCCCGACCTTAAAGACTCACTTTTTCTCCGTGTCTTACACTCTGCCTCTTTGTTTCTACTTTGCTGATTGGTTTCTGGGGTTGTTGTGGATAACTGGACAACTGGTAGTGACAGAGGCTCCAGATTACCTGTTATTCCAGCTGTGGAGTATTTCATCATGCAGCTTCTGCCCTTTACAGATACATAGCAGTCATGTTCCCAGAGAAGCGGCCTTGCCTTGAAAAAAGCAATTTCTTGCATCGGAAACCTCACAAAGATTTAGCACTGAGAGATAAATGTTGCCCGTAGGGTGTTTCTGTGGCTGATGAATTACCTGAGCAAGGAATTTTGGGAAAACTAGAGCATAAAGGCTAGAGATAATTCGAAAACAGTCTGAAATCGCTTTCTTTTTATTGTTCGGATTGATTTTGTCACCTCACTGTATTTTAGCTCTGCAGTTAACACCAGAACGCATAATAATATTGAAGGGGTTCTTAGGTTCTTGCGCCAATTTCATTATTAATGACTTCACATCACCATTTTAAGGTTTTGGCTCCTTTAGGTGACCTTCATTGTAAGAGTAATATGAAATATGATCATACGAGGTGAAATCACAATGAGGTTTCCCTATAACAGCAAAGCAGCTTTAAGTCCAGCTGATACATTTAATTCAGAGTCATAGTTTGACTGTTCAGTGAAGTAAAAGGAATCAAGTCCAAAGACTCACATGGTCTTGTAATCTCCCGTTTGGGTTTATTTTGCATTCGTGGCAGTTTGCTGTATTTTATTCTGCTTATTCCACAGCTACTTATCAAAGACCCGATTGATGTTAAAGTATTCCACTTCAATCTGAAGTAATTTGCAAGCACTGGCCAGCAGATGGGTCCAACAGCACCAAGGAGAGGTGTTCTCTTGGCACAGTGGCGTTTTTACTTAATGTGATTACTTACTATCCATAGAGAGGGTCTGTTGTCTGCAGGATTGTCTGTCATTCAGACATAACAAACCAGTCAGAAGAGAACATTCAGCGGAGCCTTAGGTTATAATATCAAACAAAATGACAGGACTTTCACAGAATATAGAGTTCATGTTTGTCTCATTTTCTCCATTTTTTTCCTTCAGCACATCACTTACCCCATCAACCTACCAAAAGTGGGAAGAGCTAAAGACTATCCTCTCTTCTTTGGGACAGCCATCTTTGCCTTCGAAGGGATCGGAGTGGTACGTGACCAAATGATGATAACTGGGTGAAGCTGAAAGAAGCAAGGGGTCAAACACATTAGCATCTGTACAGTGAAATCCCATTTACACCTGGTGTTCACGTGAAATACGCATCTGAATACATGATCTGGTTTATGACATCTGGTCGGGGGTCTTTGGATTTACAACTGGTATTATAGCTGTTCACATCATCTCCATTTTGCCCACGCTAGGACTGGATTTTTAATATACAAAATATGTAGGCAGGAGTCGGTGTGCTTGTCAAAAACCATGGAGCGTCCCAGGTTAAGAGAAGCGATGCTCCTGTGTTGTTTGTACTCATTGTTTTTGTGGCTTTTTGCCAGGAAACTTAACATGGCAGCACAACGCACAGTTAGGTGACCTTTAAACTTGTTGAGCAGATGTTTTTCTTAAGTGTGGCCAACCGATTTAGATGTCATTTACACCTGGCGAAGCTCCGACAACAATATCAGCCAGACTATGATCCCAATTCTAATCACAGTCCGCTCTGTGTGCATTTACAGCTTGCATTTAAATGCAATTCCTCCTAATCCAGATAAGATATTCAGGTACAGATGGCATGTCTATACTGGTTGTAATGGGGTATCTTATATTTAACATGATATCTTATGGTTCTGTTGGCTGTTAAGAATGGAAAGTCATCTGAAATCAACAAAGTCTGAATTTAATTGGCTTTATCGTGTTACGTCATTTATGATGTTTTTGCTCCATATAAGAATCAGTGTGTTCATATCACTTACTTAAGGGTGGAACTTGAAGCTTGGATGTATGGAGTGAATTCAAACCATCAAGGAGAGTGGACCTTACCTATTAAATGGTGGTTTACACCCTTGACTATTATGTGAAGCAGTCATGTTATCTGTCAAATAGCAGAGGCATTTATTAAGCTACAGTATGTTGACATTTTGTAGCAAGAAAGATTTTGCATGAGCCTTAGCGACAAATCAAATACATGAATAGTCATGTGTGTCCAAAGTGGGCATTAGCATGCACGAGGCTGTGCTCAAGCTTCACATGAATTCAAATTTGAGGCATACATGTCGCTTTTGTTTCAGTACGCAGTTAAAGCTGCACTGAACCCATAGCTCTGCAGACGCCGTAGGCTTCATTGGTATTCAATTAACACCACCCGTTGTGCTGGAGAGAAGATTACACTTTTCAATATGTTGAGTGCAGTGCAAGAGAGCCTCAGTCTTTTGCTGAAATGTCAACACAAATTTAGCCTTCATTATAACATCCATAAGCCAAAATCAAGGCATCAGAGCCTGAGAGGAAGTGACATTTTAAAATGAAAAAACTCACAGGAAGACTGCAAAGGCAATTTTTCTCTCCTTCGGACTATTACCTCTAATGTTCAGATGTCGCTGAATCATTTAGGCCCATTGTCCTGGTAACAGTCTGGTTGTGTCTTTGTCACCGTGGGTCGGCAGGTTCTTCCCCTGGAGAACAAGATGCAGAGGCCTCAGAGTTTCTCTGGGGTTCTGTATCTGGGGATGGGCATCGTCACCTTCCTCTACATCAGCCTCGGTACCATAGGATATATGTGCTTTGGAGAGCACATAGGAGGGAGCATCACTCTCAACCTGCCAAACTGCTGGTAAGATAACATCGACGTTCCAAAGATTACAAATAGATATCGGTGTCTAATTCGCAGCATTTGAATACATGACATTAGATTAGCGTGCTGTTCTTTTCTAACCCTGTTCAGTTACGATTTGATTTGAAAAAAGGCTTTAAAACTTTCCTGGCCAGTAATTTGAGGGCTAATCTCTAGTTTTAAAAAGGTGCGGATTTAGTCCAAAAACACAACTGCTTCTTTTTACACCGCACTGGCTGTCGGCACTGTAGGCACATAAACACCATGTATGTGTCCACAAAGTCAGAAATGTTGCCGACGCACGGACGTAGAAACTGTAGATGAAGTTTCAAGAGGCTCTAGTTTCTCATTGTGGAGTTTTTGCCTCCCAACACCCTCAGTGAACGTAACCTGTTTATACTGGATGTTGGTTTGATGTACAAAGGAAGTGGTATTTGATTTTTAAGATAGTCTGAAAGATTCCTTTCATGCAAATATGCAGTAAACACAAATTTCTTTTAATATATAATTATATATTAGCATTACAGTTTATCAGCAGTGGCTGCAACCAGTGCTCAACCAAAGTCAGTATTACATGGACAACAGTACCGTGGAACTAAAGGTGAATTTGTTGAAGCAAATTAGAAGGATGGTAGCGAGTCTTCCTGTGGTGCCGCCTGGTGGCTGGCTTCAAAAGAGTTAAATACTCCCTCTAGCTCCATACAGGACAGTGAGACAACATCCCAACAAATTACTACTTTAAAAATATAGGTAGCCAATTCTCCCACAAAAGATTATGATTTTACCAGCTAATTTAACCTCTTTTTAGACCCACACCTGTACCTTAGACTTTTATCACTGACGTAGAACAACACGCTTGCTATTTTCAATTTCTTTCTTTTTGTTGGTTCATGATTAAACCAGTGTTGCACATGAAACCCTAGCTACTGCGTGTGTGTTGATGAAGTCAAGGTTGGCTCAACGGGCAGAGCGGCCAGCTGCCCAGGGCCCCTGGAGTATATGGGAAAGCTCCAAGTTCAACGGCGTGTCAACTGTTTTGTGGTCATTTGATCAAGTAAAATATTTCATTGAACAATAAGCACTTCTAAGCCCCAATACCAACTGACATCTTAATAGCGGGTTCCGCTTTATTAACTTAATGTTGGGATTTGTCTAGAAGAGAAATCTTGTGTGTCAAAATCCAGTTATAAATCCTTCGCTATTTCAATTTAGTGCTTAAATGCTGAATATTCCTAAATTAGTTTGATCAAAGTGTCACACAGCAAACCTGGGAATATGTAGTATCTCAGCAAAGAAGTACCAGAGATATTGCACAGGGAGTATCAGGAGTGGGGGGGTTAACAGGGGCCCAGCAGCTCCCTTTTGCCCCGGGACCCCTCAGCAAGTCGAGATCGTGTCTGTAAAATAGACCATTGTATAACATATGGAAAAATCTCCGGTTACTACTTTTAGTTAATAGGCAGTGTCCTTTCTGCAGAGCCCGGCACATGCAGCAATGCAGAAGCTAATAGTAAATCTCCAGGAATTACCCATATACAATAGGTTAGAAAAACAATCTTCACTTACTCAGGGCAAATGAACTTCTTAGACAAATTTGTGCTGTGTGTTGTCTGTTCTGGTTCGTAGAGCTTTTGATTAAGAGGTTATGTGTGCTCATTTTATTCCCTCTGTGAGCTCATTTTCTTCTTTTAGGGATAATAAAGTTAGTAAAATCAAATACTCCGATTGGAATTGCTCCTTTCTTGTTACCGTTGTCACAGCTGCAGGAGACGGACGTCTTTTCAAATGCCTCCTGTGACTGGACTGATGTGGCTAATTAGTGGAACAGATTGACTGTTTAATGAGGTTGAAAACAGAAAGACTGTAATTACCATTATCTGTATTTGAAATAAGTGAGCAGTAGACGGTTGGTGTTTACTTTGTATTTTACAGGGACTAACCATTGATTCCTCCCTAACCTGTAATATGATTTTAATGGATCTTGAAGATGAAAATTGAGGCCTTGTGGTGAAGCTTGTTTTGTGTTTTATGAAAGGTTTTTGATTCTTTGCATTTCAGTGCACTAAACAAATTTAGATATGATTGTTTTTTTTTAGCTGTAACTTTGCTACACAACAGTTGTTATTTAATCCATGTAAGTCTGTCTCTTTTTTCTTTTCTCACATTTCCTCACTCGCTCTTTCTCTTTCAATTTCGCCCCCTTTTCTCTGTCCATATTTCCAGGACTTACCAGGCTGTGAAGCTTCTGTACTGCTTTGGTATTTTCATCACCTTCGCCCTGCAGTTCTATGTTCCGGCAGAGATCCTCATACCACCAGTAGTGGCCCGCGTGTCGGAGAGATGGGAGACAGCTGTTGACCTCCTGCTTCGCACTGTCTTGGTCATCTTCACATGTAAGCATAAACCCGTCAGCAAAGTAGTGTCAGATATCATACAGTGGCACGAATCACGCCAGCGAATTCACTAAAAGATGAAAGAAGTATCTTGCCAAAGAGATAGCCATTGTATACATTCAACTTTTCTTGAGTAATTTGAAATTTAAGAGGTCCTCTCTGCACAGGTCAAAGCTGCATTGTGACGATATGGTTGGATTTGGACTTAGAGCAGCAAGAAACCAGGAGTGAAATCCTGCTTACAAAAAAAAAAACAAAAAAGAAAATGAAAAACCTGGGGGTAGGCTCTCGCCATACAAGCCTTGGCATTTTGGAGTTGCTCCGTGGCCAGACGACCCAGTCGTGACCATAATGATTTGGCCCTTGTCAGAGTGGCTCAGTTCTTTACACCTGCCCATTTCTCCCTCATCGAACACGATGGCTATGAGAACCAACTGTTCACTTACTGTCTAATATATCCCAGACCGGCGTTATTCATTTCATCTGTGAGTGATCATTATGTCTTTTCTCTTCTGTGTGTTCTGTATTATACATTTTAAACTACTTAATATAAAAGTTATTTATATAAAAGTCTTTAATTTATTACCCCGTTTTGTTTTCTCTCGTGCACACGCACATGCACGCACGTGACGTGACGTGATAAACATACCAGCCAATGGTTTCACACTGTTCCGCTGATCTACAGGTGACAGCTGCTAGGAAGTAAACATGGATGTAAACAATCCAGGTTTCATTTTTAACAAAATCAGCTTTGCAGATGTGTTATCAGGAAAGAAACATGTTTCTAGACCTTGAGGATACACACAATGTGTTTTGTGTAGCACTGAACGTAAACACAAACTGGAGGTGTGTACGTGGCAGTGTTGTAATTCTCTGGTTGGAGGAGATGACTGCAAGATCTCAACTTTCCTACTCCAAATCCACTAGTGTGTCAGGAAAGGCTCAGAGATCGCTGGCTTAGTAACAAACAAAAAAACAGATGTCAGAGGGAGCAAAGACCCACCTGGTCTCCTCTACCTGCTCTCATCCTTCCTGTTTTCTCTCCAACCCAATTTCCTGCATAACTTCACTTCTGTTAAACTGAGACAAGGTACCATCGGTTTAGTCACAGTTCATAAATGCAGGATGGTCTGTGATCATCCTTGCTCGACAAGCAGCATCCTCTGCCCACTGACTTCTCCCTTCCGTTCGTTGTATGCTCCGGTGCCGTTCAACGCAGCGAAGTTCAGCACAACGCCCTAATTTCGGAGCCTAGCAGGAACAAGAAATTTGCGTCGGCTTTGCGCTTCCTTCCTGGCTGATGTAAAGCTTATGAGCTTCATACTGTGGTGCACCCACTTTCTTTTTTTTTGCGTTTTTTATTAGGTTCATTTATACAAAACAAAGAGCAGTGACAATCACCATGCCAGGTTGTACTTTAACGGGGTCACACCCAAAAGTGTTTTTGTAATAAGTCACAAAATAATACGCAGCTCAAAATATGCAAGCAGACCACATCCAAAATCTACCTGTGCTTTTTACAGTTCTCTCTTCTTGTTTACACCTTTGTCTAAAAAAATTATATGGAGGTACAAAAGGGAGAGAAAGTAATTTACCAGAGAAAATAGAACAATCGCAGTCATGGGGTTTTGTATATGCAAACAGCATTTCGAACAGAGCTGAAACCTTGAGATCAGAGAAGCAGAAAGAGTATATACTCAGAATGTTACTGGTTTGAAGCCTGGTGTGAAAATTAGCAAGAAAGTCTGTTGAAAGATGCCTCTTATCCCTCAGTAACAAGGAATGTGTGTGCATTTCTGACAGCGATTGTGTGCGTCTGCAGTTGCATGCGTGTCCATCCAGACGTGTAAGTATGTGTGGGACACTCGCACCCTGGCCTCTCCGTGATGGAGTAGGTGTCATGTGAATGGAAATGAAACCCAATAACTTAACAGGCGCGTGTCCTGTAAACCCCTCCAATCCATCCTCCTTCCTCCCCTACTGTCAGGCAGCAGCAAACAGTTCCTTGTCATAGCTCCTCTGGGCTATTTATAGCAGCAATAATCCTCTAATTGCTATTGATTCCCATTCAGCTAGGATTGCTGATCCTTTAACTCTGTTGTTGTCTTGTGCCTCCACAGTCAGACTGCTGTGATTTAGTGTTGAGGTGCTGAGGCACGTGAAGGTCAGCACGGGGGCAGATTTCTACTTATTTAAAGATCATTATGTTCACATTAAAGCTTCCCAGGTTGAGATTTCCAATTCCTGTGTAACTCGTGGATTTAAGCAAATTCGTGGAAAGTCAGGCCAGACTTTGTTCATTGGCATGATTTTTGCAGAGCTCATGAACGTAATCAAAGTTTTACCGACTATATAATCTGCTTATACTGTATCAGGCCTCGGAAACATGCTTTCTCTTATGAGAAGTTAACCTCTAATTAATGGAAAAGGTCTCTGTAGGGTTGTTTTCTCCTTTAACCCCTTAAACTCTGATGTACCCACCTGCAGTTGCATCTTTTGAAAAAATTACCACTGTGCAAACACACAGAACTTTACTTCAGTTTCAAGTGTGGATATATGAAATTTGTCAAACTGAATTAAAGGGAAATGTGTAAATATAAGGTATAATACATCTACAAAAAGAGGTGGGGACAGTCCCTTCGGACTGGCAGATGTAGGCGGTCCGAGAAGTTGTGCTACATTTATGAATGCATCACACTGCTCAGGAGGCACAAGCAATTTTTGAATCCTCAGATTTGAGTAACCTTGCATACGGGGTGCTGGGGCTGCAAGCCATCCACTCCTCACATAAATGGAATGACAGCTCTATCTATATTCTTGTCAGCAGGTCAAGCACATTTTTGGTGCGCACTTGACTCTGCCAGGTTCAGTCCTTATGACCAATTTATTCATGGACAGAAACTCTAAATGCAGTTCAGGAGTGGAGTGTGTTCAGCTTGGGGACCTCAGTATCACATCTCTGCTTTCAACTGATGATGTAGTGCCTGTAAATGACTCATCAAACCTAAGCCCCTTTTCAGACGTGGAACACGTAACACTGCTGCCCTTCATCTCTCTGTTAAAGTGATTTTTTTTAACTCAGATAAAACAGAGTTAGTTATAAATGTTAGGATAGCAAGAAAAAATCGTTATCTCTACTCTACTGGTTTTTTGAACTTATTTTATACTTGAAGCCTTAATTAATGACCATTGTGAGCATGAGAAATTCTTGACACCACTTCTCATACTGAAGCTATTAATAGTATATTTTCACACCAATTTTGTCATTTAATGTCATTAGAGACCGAATACTGCTGCCGGTTTTGTAATATCTAACAGCCAAAAACTTATTGCATGAAAGGACATTAAGTTGGGACTTTGATTTAACTCCTGTTTGCTCAATTTAGAGTGCGGTTTTTTTTCTCTCTCGAGTGCTCTCTATCTCTCTCTCTCTGTATGTTTTACCTTGTGCCGATGCTGTCTTTCTGTTAATCTAACGGCATTCAATTCAGACCTGTGTTGAAAATGATAAGGAAATGTAAATTCGTCCTACATAGTAAGTTTGCTTTTGTGACTTTTACATAAAAGTGACCAGGGTGCTTATTCAGACATGAGAGTAAAATGTTAAATGGCCATTACTTTAACCAAAAGTGTTGCATGTCTGAAATGGTCTTTAGTGTGAATCTATTCAGATGAGAACAGCAACTCCAAATTTGAGGCCACTTTCTTTACTTGTCTGAAAAAACCAGACTCCCCAACCGAACAAGTTCACTTGTCTTGTGGTCTTGACCAGGAGAAAAGATAAGACTAAATATGAAAGGGCATGTTGGTGCAGCACCTGCAGTGATACAGGCAGACTGTGCCAGACGGTCACAATGAAGAAGAAGCTGAGTCTAAAGCTAAAATTCTTCATCTTCAGACCAGTCTACATTCCAACCCTAACCTACCCTTCATAAGCTTTTCATAGCAGCTGGCGCTGTCAAACCGTCTCAAATGATGTTTGATTATTCACTCTGTAAAGAAAACACTCCGGTTTGAACCATTTAAATAGCTATTTTTTAGCATTATGTCCACAAGAGGGCAAACCAATATGAGAGACATAACAACTTGGGTGCATTTTTTTTTTTAAAGATGTGCCCTGAGGTTGCTAGTGCTGGAATGCTAAGCTAACTGTAGCTTACATAGCCTGCATACAACTTTAACCGAGGTTCCACAATTTTGCCGTCTACTGACCAAAATCCGAGGTACTTCCAAACGGGTCGCTGTGAGTTGTGTGTTGAATTGTGAACTCTCTGCAATTATAGCCACACAGTTGTTGTTGAATTATTCGGTTGTTTCAGCTTGACCCATATTTAATTTTCAATCAGTGAGAGTGATGTTGTGTGACTCCTGTCCATCATTCAGTGAGTTCAGTGCAGCGACCTAGGCCAACGCGAGAACTCGTGAAGCAGACAGCCACGGTAAGGGTGATTGAATATTAGTTTTTTTCTTTTCTTTTGTTTCTTTTTACAATTCCATTATATAATCAAATTTAGAATATTTCTTTGACAGCCCTAATAATAGCTGACAGAATAAGCTAATGTGTACAGGTGGTTGGAATGAGTTGCCTGGGCTCACCCTTAGGCACAGAATGAGAAGCTTAAACATCTGGAGGGAGAGTCAGTTAAAGTGGTTATGGATGTTCCCTCTGGAGGTATACTGATCATTCCAGTTGGTAGGAGATTACAGGGCAGACCCAAAACACACTGGAGGGACTTTGCATCCCACCTTGACTGGGATCACCTCAGGATCCCCTAGAAAAAGCCGGAGGACATTGCTGCAGAGAAAGACATTTGGGCTACTGCAAAAAGAAAAAACCCAGACATTGAAAGGTGGTGGACAATTAATGGATTAATGGATATATGCACAGTGCTTCTAATTAAAGCAGCCACTGAATGGTTAAATCCAGTCAGCACACTCAAAAGACAATTTAAGAGGAGCTCAATTGATCCTACCAGTGAACCTGACTTTCGCTTTGATAAGATTTTGTAGCAGAATGTGATTGATGGCACTAATTAAATTTTGGATGGATGATACTAACTTGTGCCTCATTCTCAAGTCAGCTCGGGTTCACAGTCTTTCTTGGTGCTGTTTAAAGAAAAAAAGGCTAAATGAGGCCTTCAAAACAGCTTACTTTGTCAAAAACAAGGAACTGAAGAAGTAATTGTGTTTGCCGCAGGCACAGTGGAATCAATTGCCAATCTACAAGTAATGAGGACGATGGAAGCTCACTACTTTCATTGTGTTTACAAAGAATACGTATGTGTAGTAGCATAGTGGTGTGTTGTACTGATCTTTTTGTCCTTTGTTCCAAAATCCAGTTTGCTGAAGATTAACATAAATATGGAAATATTAGGAATGGGTTCATCAAGGTAAACAGCCGGTAGCACTAACTCTCCAGTCAGGTGCTATTAAACCATTGCGGAAGGAGAGGGCAAAACAACATGATGTAATTAAAACAACGCCAGTCAAATCTCAAATGGTTTAAAACAATGTACAACATATGATGGAGATATGTTTGTTTCATGTATTAATTTAAGGATTGTAAAAGTCACGCTTTGCTTTCAACTTTTCCACCTCAGACAAAGACTTTTTTTTTTTTGCACAAGGTTTTTTTTCTGCACAAATTGAAAATCCACATCAAAACAGGTGGAAGGAAACACACCTTGTATCTATAATTCATTCATCCATGTTAATCATAAAAACTCCCAGACAAAATAATCGCGACCCAAAGGTCAACTTACTGTATTTGAGTACAGTAAGTTTAATGCTGGACCTTTGAGCTAAGACTAAATTGTCACACAATTCCCAAGGTCAAATATACATATGGAAAATCTTGAACATAATAAATTTCAATAATTTCTTAAAAATAAGAAATTACTGTAACAAAAGTGAGTAGAAGTTTATATGTATTTGTCTCCAGGCACAAAATATAAAGTTGTAGCCATCAATAGTGTCAAATAATTTTTCATCATTCATCCTTTTTCACTCCCTGAGTCTAACTTGTTTCCCCTTCTGGGCGCTGTGATCCCTCAGAGGGAGCCAAGAAAAAAACTGAGGGGTCACCTTTTGCATGCAAACTATTGTAGCCCATATGTCTTCAGATTTTTCTCTGATTTTTGTGTTTTGTTTTTTTTTCCTTGTAAAGTACTTGATGCTTTGGCTTCTAAAAATCATTCAAATGAAAGGTTAGAGAAGCTAAATCACTGTGACCACCTCGGATGAAATCATTACAAGCAGACATGACGGTTTTTTAAGGGGCCAAAATGACTGGGATCCACTGCTCGACAATAACTGCTCCAACACTTATTTTTTGACTCTGCTAACTGTCTGAACACTGTCATCTCCACGGCAGGTCAAAGCAGCCTGTATAAAGTTTCCCCGTCAGACTGTGATTAACTTCTTCAAAGGCACATTTTTTAAAATAAATGTTGGTAGTTTAGAGCTGTCTTCTGTCTTTAATTATGTCAAGTGTGTTGGTAATGCATAGCCTTATGGGTATAGTCAAATAAGTAACCCATGCAGCCGACAATATAAAATAGGTTTCACTGTCTGGGTAGGTATTGATTGTCCTACGCACTTGTGGTGATGTTAAGTGCTTTGCATCAAAGCCTCCATTAAACGATGCATGTTAAGACGACAATTTAACTGCGGGGTGATGTGAAGGGTCTAAAATAAAGCAGATAAATGTTACAATCTCAGGTTGAGTGTGATACAGATGCTGGTGTCACTGCACCAAGGAGTGCTTAAGGTCTTAATAGTACGCAAGCTTTATTGGACAGCATTATATATATAGGAGACAGTAACAGGGAAGATACAGTACATGAGGGAAATAGAGCGGAGAATAAGATGCAGTGTAAAGACATAAATGCAGCTTATTTAACTGCACTACACTGATGCTATTCAATATTGGGTTTGTGAATGTGCACTTGGTATTATCCACTACATAATTCGACAGATAAACAGTTTTTAAATGGGCCAATATGAAATTTTTGATTCCCACCGAGGAAAGTCCAGCTTCACTTCATTGGCATTCTCTCCTCACTGCACCTCACATGAAATAAAACTTCAAGTCACGGCAGACTTATTGAGTTACAGAACCACAGCTCTCGTTGGCCCCAGGATCTTCATTTCCTTTATTAGCTGTGATTGAAACCTATAGAGAATTATGCAGATGACATTTGCCGTGCTGCACCGGTTTCTGCACATGCATGTTGATAAGCTAATAAAAGAGAATAAATGCATACATGTGCCACTTCATGTCTGCAGGTCATTTGCAAGGCAGCCTGTGGTTTCATTGGCGCTGAGCAGAGTGTGTGTTGTGAATGTGGAGATGGTGCAGCAACAAAAAAAAGACTTGCTTCCAGTGAAATCCCAGTGATGCATAGTTGAATAAAGGAGTCGAGGGACAGGGGGATGGAGGAGGAGTCATGTTGCTTCTACATACACATCTACAAGTAGAAGTTTGCTTTTGGTTTTGAATCCGAATACATGATGAGATTGAAGCATTGCTTCATCGTCAGTGTATGTATAGAGTACATCTTGAAGAGAATGCTTTTGAGAGTCTCAGTCTTTGAGTAGAGAGCAGATGTTGGTTCTTGGCTGTCTGGGGGGAGAAGCTTTTGTCTGTGTTACACTACTGCTGCTGTATTTTAGCTATGTGAATTTGATTCTCTTGGTCTGTGCTGCAAAGTTATCTGAATGTGCAGCGAAAGACAGCCCGACAGCATACAAAGAAACAAAACCCTTGACAGCATAACATAGACAGGTCCATCACTTTTTGGATGGTTTTTAATCTTCTTCTGAATGTTGCAAAAAAATGGAAAAAAATGCATATTAAACCTGTGATGAAACAGCATCACATAGACACTAAAACCCTTATAGTAATATCCAGAGAGACTTCTGAGTGTTTAGAAAAGAGGCGGAGCCCTAACCTTTGCCTGAAGGATATTTCATCTTAGAAATTGCTACCATCCCAAAAGAGAAGACAAATTTAAGCAATAAGTGGCTAAGATCTGAATGTCTCAATCTTCAGTGTGAGGAGGAATTGGGCCATTTTGTCAGGTTAACTCTGATCGTCTTGAACACATTTGTTTACTTAGTGTTTGTTGTTTAATATTTTCAAATGTTTTCACCGAATGTGAGATCAGTTGGCCGACAGACCATCTGCAATGCCAAAGTGTCTTTCAATTGATGGTTGAAAATGTCACAGGAACTGCAATATTGACTGATGTCCCAAATGTATTCATTTCTCATGGTTTTACTTAGAAAGGCCTTTAAGTGGCAGTGTTGTAAAATAAACTTTGATGTTACTCGGTTTTTCCAGTCACTACAACAAATCCTTGCCTTTATTTCTTTCACTTTGAGCTTAAACAGTAAGATAAGAGTTAAAAGAAGGGACAGCCTTGAGCAAACTCTCCCTCTCTCTGCTGAGCTGTGCTGTGACTTATACTCCCACTCGAAAGGTCACTTCATTTCAATGCAGGGGGATCTCTTTTGAAGTGAACTCTCTATTCTAATTCACTAGAGAGAGGCTGAGGGGTGGAGGAGCTTACTGTTGCTGTTACTCTTGTTTTGGATCAGAGAGTCTCTGAGTGGCAGTTGTTGGAATGCTACATGGCTTTGCCTTGTTTCTTGCACTTGTACTTGTCATGACACGGTTATTTTACAGGTTTTGGCAAGGATTTCCTGAAGGCCGCATCCTTCGATTGCTGTTTCGATCAGTTAATAAATCTCAAACGGGCACCCAGAAAAAATTGTTAATGTGAAGTGCCTTGGTAAAGTCGGATCAAGTGATCTTGACCAGCCATGGCAGATATAGTAGATTTCTGAAACAATCTTGTTGGAACAAGCCTTCATAAACTATATCAACCTATAAAGTAGTGATTGCTACAACGTCACTTACATATTAAAGCTGCATTAATCCGTGTTTTTGGCCATTCGGGAGCAGAACTCGACAACAAGCTGAAAATCACACACGTTTGACATATTATCACCTTAAAAACTCAGCATTCTAACATTCATTCGCGCATAAGGGAAAAAGTTAATATTTTAAATTTAATAAATGCAACAGACCATTTGAAGTAGTTTTCTTTGTGATCCACTAATTTAGACCAATAAACCGCCTACCCCACATCTTCACCCCGCAGGTGAAGATTTGGGGTGAAGTGAGGACTCCAAAGACTGCACCAATTTTCACCACCATTAGCTAGTTTCCTACAAACAACTAGCCATCAGAATAATTTGAAAGATGCTGTACTCAAACAAAAATTCTCCGCATAATAACACCTCGAAAGGGAAATACAACCCAAGGCAGTTCTTGCTTTCCATAACAATACCAATGCTTGTTGAAAAATAGGCCACGAAATAAATTCAGTGTTTTGTTCCTGCCTGTATAGCAGCTACAGTATATCGGCTGCACTGGTCATTCCATTTTCTCTTTGAAAGTGCTTCCTTTTTCTGAGTCACTTTGCCACAGGCTTGAGCTGAGCAGCTAGCGTGTGTCGTTAAGCTGTTGATGGGAACAAGAGAAGACGTGAGGATGTCGCGTGAGCCTCCTCTTCTTCCTTTTGTTTTTTTGTACTTTATCCTGGAGCACTGTGGCACAAAGGTGGCATGCCACTGGGAATGCATGTTGCATGTTCTTGGACTGTAGTGCTGTCATATTTTTACCCTTTCAGAAACATGATGTGTGCACACATTCACCTTTACGTCTTGTGGAGCCGATTCATCTCTGTTGTTTGGCCTTTGCTTTCTTTGCCTGTTGCAGCTCGTGTGAGTTACCTTATGTCTGTGAGAGGCAGTGAATCAAAGATCATATGTGATGTGATGAACCAAATGTAGGTCTAAAGGTCTATTTTAGAAAGCAATTTCAGAAAGGCACTATAATAATAACCAAAAAGCAACAATGAATTAGGTGGATACCAATTTGCTTATTTGTTGGGCTACAAAATTATCTCAAAATTAAATAACTTTTTTACGGACATTTTTGCATTGTTTTCTCCTACTTTCAAGTTAAAAGAAAATCCAGTTTAGGTTAATAAAACAAAATCAATTAGGTACCTTACAGGCCAAAAGTATGCACACATACTTGTGTTGGATGGGTTTGAGGTCAGGGTTCCGTGCAGGCCAGTCGACTTCTTTATTAGCAAAGTGGGGAAACAGTGCCTTCATGGAGCTGGCTTTGTGCACAAGGGCATTATCATGTTGAAATAGGAAAGGGTTTCCCAAACTGCTGCGACAAAGTTGGAAGAACATTATTGTCTAAAACAGTGCCCAGCTTTGGTGCCAGTGCCCTCAAAAGGTGGTGTGAGATGAATCATAAGGGGTCATGAGTTCAGTAATGGGCTAAAAAAAACAAGACAAAAGATAGTTATACTCCACATAATTACTTTTATCTTATATGTGCTTTTTCTTACTGTATAGCCTTACCTCCTCAGGCCTCTAAAAATTATCCAAATGAAACAGTCTGAAAAATGAAATCACTTCGCCCACAACTCGACGAGTGGTTGCAAGTAGACACGGCTTTCTATTAAGGGGTCAAACGCAAAAACGTTTGGGAACCACTGGTCCAAAATATTTAATTGTATGCTCTGGCATCAAGTTTATCCTTTATTTGAAGCAAGAGGCCCAGCCCAAACCATGAAAAACTGTATGTGGACAAGTGTGTCCACATACATTTGGCCATAGAGTGAATATAAACTCAACAAAAGGTAATCCTGTTTTTAATGGTAAGGAGAAGGAACTCAAGCTCTTTGGATTAAACCTCTGTGATATTGTGTGATTCAACACAACCTTGAACTGGTGTCAATATTGAGGTGATATGTTCCTGTTTTTCATCCTTTTCCATCTGTTAGCACACACATTCAAGTCTTTGTCATTATAACAGCACCCATGGTAAAATAAGGTAACAGTTCTTGCATGAGTCTCACCTGACTCACTTGGAGATGACAAGAAGGACAGTCAGCCCTAAAAATCACATCTTAGAAACAAACCAGAACACAACGTCTGAATGTGCAAGTCAGGTTTTTAAACTTGCCTTATCTTTGAATGACAACCTCTGTCCCCAAACATCCAAGCCACCAGCTCACTTAGTGTGCCAGCTGAGCTAAAAGAAGCACAGCCAGAGTAGCTGGACTGCGAGCAGACAGGTCAGCCTGAGGATTTCTGTCTTTAGCATAGACCTCCTGCCGGGCGGGGAAGGTTAGCCTCGCCCTCCAACTCCATCTTCCCTCACTTTCACTCTTCCTCTGTTTTCTTTCTGTTCTTAACCTTGTCTCCCTCGTAGTTTTTCTCATTCTGTTTTCTCATTCTCAGCATCTATATCACGGATGCTCAATATTCTGGCCTGTGACCTAATTTTTTAGGGCCTAAAAACGACACCAGAAAGTAAAGGAAGCTGTAACTCTTACCGTGGAGAATGCCATGTTCTTGTATTTTATTTTCAGTTCGTAGCTGCTACTCAAAATGGATTGTATTGAAATTCTGATATATTAGTAACATATTTAATGTACTTTTTACCTAATATAAATGGAATATCAGTGGGATATATCAGTCCCAGAAATCTCATGTGACCCAGACTGTATATCAAGCAACACCATGAGGAGTCTTGGTCTTTTACTTCTTTCTTAGGCCACCCATATGCCCCCTCTGCTTTTCTTTTATGTCCTCTTCTGTCCAGACTCTAGTTTTATAACCTTCCTCTGCATGTTAACCCACCCACAAGCTAAGACTTGACACCTAACCAGGCCTTCACAGGAAAAAAGGCACTCCGTGTAAAAAAAACCGCAAGGGGCTGCATTGGTGGGGGCATGTTGCCTTAACATTCCTAGATTAATGTGAAGGCCAGTGTGAGTGAGGGATGGGTTATGCTTGAAAAGAAACAGTGTTGCACTCAGTTGTTCACATAAAAAATGCCACAAATAGTTGTGTAACCAAATAAAAAATGAATGAATCACTAGGTGAAAGTTATTGTGCCGACAGTTGCCAGGTAAAGGTAGAAATAATATGTATGTATGATATGATTACAAAGTAATGTCCCCCCGTATTTCTTAACTATCTTTTTGGCACATAAAAGGACAAAAAAGTTGTGGGACATACGGGTCAACACTTTGAAAAATTGTTCTTGTCATTGAAGTCAGTCTTGCATTTTCAAACTCCCTCAAAAACTTAGAGCAGCAACTGAGGGCTCTTAAATACAGACAGGTCAGCGTTATGTCAAGCCTAACCTATAGGTTAGTTGCTGAGTGACACGAGAATGTTAGCATTTCTTTACCTTTCTAAGTTTTTCTGTTCCTACAAATTACAGTTTACTCCTGTCACTACCTCAAGGCCACCAACGCCCACTCAAACATTTGACCAGATTGTCCTCATGATCTGATATAACCTTCTCCATCTTATCCAGGAAACATGATTGCTCGCTCTGCGGCACGCTTTCCATTTTGGTCAAGATGTACGTTATTTATTTTAAAAATCACGGTGTCAGAAGAGATTGGTATGGATTTATTCATGAAACGAAGCTCTAAAGTAGCAAACATTCCTCTTTATCATACTTCCCCTCAGCTGCACAACTTACCGCTGCTTCACAAAGTGGCTTTTCTCGCTGAGCTGAACTTAGTTAGTGGTGCTATTCTATAGCATGAACATATTTGGTGCTATTAGATTAGCCGAGCAGGGTATAAAAAGAAACAGCCGCAGTGAGCTGTTAGATATAACCAGCATGGCTTGAATGGTCACAACTGCTCATGGCTCAGTAGCTCCCCCCTATAAAATGGTATCTTTAGTAATTGTACTGCTGCTGAGAAGCCCCAGCTCAAGAGTGCAGGCTCTTTCCCTCCTGCTCAAACTCTACATGACTTGCATGAGGTAGCATGGCGGAAGTCACTCCTTTTGATTTCTGGAATTCCTTAATTCCTGTTTTATTTTCAGATTTCCCAGCAGTAGTACATTTTTGCTATTAAGTCTTTTGCTCTTTGTGATTTTCTTGTTTCCATGCTCAAGTTTCAGGGTTCCCCATGCACACATTTTTAGATCAAATAGCATTGTTCTCACCTGACAAAAGCAAACAAACTATGGGGGTCTATGTCAAGAGTGTCAGAGGATGACAGATTAAGTAAAATAGCGGCAACAGAGATGCTCACAGACTTTCTTGCCTGCTCAAGTGAACTGGTCCGCTCATTAAAAAAAAAAAAAGAAAGGAAAAAAAAGGGATCCAAAGTGTAACCAAACCATTCAATGCATGCTCTGTGTAAACACGCGTTATTTGTTATTTATTTCTTGAAAACTGAAGTACCCAGGCATATAAAAACACTCCTCACGGTGTTGATCTTAAATAAGTGATAAGCACCAACAGAGAAAGCGGGGTGTGTTGTGTGAAAATGTACGTTTTTGACAAAAAGCTATAGTAAAAGCCTTTAGGGTTGAATTACAACGAATGCAGACGACCGTTTACCTTCTGACACAAAGTTGACATTTGTGGAAAATAAATGCTCTTAATTGTGCGGCTGCGAGGGAAAGTATGATAAATAAGGACGTTTGCTGCTTGTTTAGAGCTTGGTTTCATGAATAAATCCATACCAATCTCTTCTGACACCATGATTTTAAAAATAAATAACGTACATCTTGACCAAAATGGAAAGCGTGCCGCAAAGCGAGCAATCATGTTTCCTGGATAAGATGGAGAAGGTTATATCAGATCATGAGGACAATCTGGTCACACATTTGACCGGGCAGTGGTGGCCTTGAGGTAGTGACAGGAGTAAACTGTAATTTGTAGGAACAGAAAAACTTAGGAAGGTAAAGAAATGCTAACATTCTCGTGTCACTCAGCAACTAACCTATAGGTTTCCACTGAACCAGCGATGTCTTGTAAAGCGATGCTGAAATCAAACATGGCTCTCAATCATCCCAAAAGGAATGGATAAAAAAAATAATATAAAATAAAATTACACGTCATGTACCTCTGCTGAAGCAAGACAAACACAATGAATGAAAGTAAGGGTAGAAAGGGAATTAGTCGTCAAATAGGCAACAGGGCAAAATCACATACAGTGATAGAGCAAAGGTTAAAGAAAGGACGAAGGCAACTTTGTGCACGATTACTCGCCAGAAAGTGAGCAGTTCTATATCCTAGAGTTATTGTGGAACGCTCTTTGTGAAGCAGCAACTGTAGGAAGTGTTTGGTTTGCATTAGCAACTTTACTAGGCCTGGAAGGCAATCAGTAAACAGCAACAGGAATTATATCTGAAAGTATGAAAAGGAAAGGGAGTGTGAAACTAAACTCAAAACCACAGCAAATGAATTAGTTAAACTTTGTTTATATAGTACATTATAAAAAAAACACACAGTACAATGTGCTTCAAAAAGATAAAAGAAACACAGCAGAAAGGATGTTTTTAAAAAAGAAAACAGATTTAAATATGAATTAAATAATAGCAAATAAAATTACAACGAATACTGATGTTAAAATATCTTTTGTAGGTAAAAGTTTTGAAAATGTGAGTTTTAAGTTTTGCTTTCTAAAAGTAGTAAGTGACGTACACATTTTCAGCTCTGCAGGAAGGCTGTTCCAGAGGCTGCGGGCTGTATGAACTAAATGCCGCATTACTGTTCAGGGTTTAAACCTGGACCAAGGAACTGTTGGGAAAATAAACTGTGATGAGACCATAAAGTGATTTGAAAAACGAGAGAATCAGCCTTAAAATTAATTGTATGGCTTACAGGCAGCCAGTGGAGAGATTTTAGTATGGATGTGATGTGTGCACTCATTTGAGTTTTCTGTCAGGATCCTGGCTGCAGTGTTTTGAAGCAGGCAGGAGGCCTGGGAACAGACTAACTACTTGTACTATTGTACCAGTGCTTGCTGTGCTGAACAAAGACTTTTTAAAACAGCACCTATCTCTGTAGTCACCAACATAGCCACACGTGTTCGGTTTAGTACAAGACACTACTACAGCTACAGCCTGAAGACTTTTTTATAACTTATGACAAAAATATGTCATGAGCCAAACAAGTTGATGTGTCATATTGACATGTATTTTTTGTGTTATCTGGCCCTTGTTTGTATCTTAGAGGATGTTGCTGCCTAAGTCTTTCCTGATTAAATAAAGGTCAAATGAATATTAAATGGATAATCATCAAAGTCCAAACGGATCACAGCCCCTCCAGCAGACTGCTGCCTCCTGATTAAATGAATCCTCGCAAATGCTTGTAGGGAAGATTTTTAATGACAGCTTCTGCTACCTCGTATTTTTGTAATTTTAAACAACCATGAGCCACTAGAAAATTTAATTGGTAACTCTGATGCGTGTACATCCTGTTTCCACATGGCCAAAGGTTTTGACTGCTCTAATAATGTATCCCGAGGGCTGAAATAATTGATTTAAATCCAAAGAAATTCTAGCCATTTGTAGAGGATCTAGAAGGAATAGTTTAATGAGGACAGCCACCCCCTCCAACAAAAGTTTGTAATTGCATATCATATCCGCGCATATCCTTGCTGCATGCAGATACACCCCTTCCTCGGTCCCACATACAGTGTTTCCTAGTCAAGTTCAATTACTTTGTATTTTGTGCTGGAGCCATGGTGACTCAAATTGGCTGGAGCGATATACAAAGGACTGCTCTGAAAATTAAGGTACATTCCGCAAAACATCAATTTCCTTTGTAGTAGCGAAGTACAAAGAAAGTTTGTCAGTCTGCCTGCTAAGTTGTCCTCCTTCCTGTATCATATGTGTGAATATTAAACAAGGGTTTGTAACTTCTAGCTTGTATTCAAGCCTTTTTGTTATAGGAAACATGCAAATTATACGTAAACAGTTTTAGACATTGCAACCCACCCCTGACAAACTTAGAGATCAGAAAAAAGTTGCTTGCATCTGAAACATTGCTATTTGAAGCAACACCGTTATGTGATGAATCCAAGATAGTGTCTGTTGGTTTTTGAGAGGTGTTTGCTGATTGCTGACTCAATATGCTGATGAAGTGGTGGGAAAGGGGGGTGGGCCAGAGGTTATGTTGATAGATAAATGGAGGACAATAAGGAGGAATGGAAGGAGAAGAATTATTCAGAAAAAGTGGCAGAGGATGTGAGATTGATGCCAAGTTAATGATCTTTGGGGATCATGGCTGTTTAGTTAAATGACATGCTTTGCTGGCAATGATGAGACTGTGTCAGAGAAAAATACAAATCAGCATGGTTAAGAGGTTTATTACTTTGTCTTCCTCTTTCCAGCATCATGGTTTATAGATTTGTCATTGACAGGGTCGGACTGATAAATGGGGGTTAGAAAATCGCAGGCTCCAGTTGACGAATCTTAAGCCCCACCACCTAGTTACTGCTACGTCAGACGAGACCATCGCCCGCTGTTCTGTCGAGCACCTTCTACAGGGTAACAATAAAAAGAGACACATAAATAGGATTAAAAAAGAGTCAAATTAAATAAATTGGAATAAGACGGGTTAAACAGTAGAATAACAATTATAGTGCGCAACAAAGAAGTTGTCCGAGTTCTTGCTCTGCTGGGATTGGGGAAGTGAGGAGAAAGTGGTGGGGCTTCAATTGCTGTCATTGATATGATGTATATATTAGAAGACTTCTTCTTCTATGATTTGAGATTTATTTTTTTCTGGAGTGACAGTGAAAAGTTATTAAAATTTGTATGCTGCAGCTTGTGGCTCCATGCTGAGCAGATCCACTCCTGGCTAATTAACATTAGCATATGCAGACCTTGAGTGATCACTTGCTGCTGGTCACTGTGAAAGAAACTTTGAAGAAAAGGAAACTAAGACCCTCCCTATCAATCTTTGATCGGGCCTGAGAGCATCCCCTACTGTAATTGACTCCACTTGGCTGAAGAGCTGTTTCTCCGAATTTGATTAAAAAGTTGTGGGCTCCGCTCAGAAACGGCCTGCTGGCAGTCTACCGGCTGCCAGAACCCCACTTTCCTCCTTCCCTCTGAGTCTCTCCTTTACTTTCTTCTTCTGGCTGCTTATGTGAACTGTGAACCCCAGTCTCTCTGTCGATGCTGATTGGCTTAAAGATAAAAGCTCAGAGTTCTAGTTGTTTGATAGTGTGTTGTCTTAATGATCGAGTTAAAAATAGCAACAGCTTCTGCTTTTCCAGTGCAGAAGTTCTGGACTTTAATGAACGTATTTCTGCACTGATTATACTTGTGGTCATTGTTCGTGTCCAAGGAAATGAATAGCATAACAGCTCTTAGACATTTCTCGATATCGTACATTATAGCAAACCCTGCATTCTGTCTGGACCTCTTGTCTTTCTAGATTCAGAGTGATGCTCCAAGCATTTTAGTTCCCGTCCAGCAGTCCATGACCAGCTCATGGCTTTTTCTGCCTTTTCACTAAGCATTGATTTGCCCCATATTTGAAAAACATATCTTTTTATCTGCAAATCAGGTAAAAAATGGGAATTTTTTTTTCTTTTTAGACCTTTAGGTTAGACATAACCGTTGCTTCAACTGCCTTTCAGTTACTGTATTTCAGCATTTAGATAAGACCTGCATCAAAAAAGATTCATTAAAATGCCGTTGAAGCTACTGTTACTGCAAATGCAGACATCTAAAATAACTTTAGACTTTAAACTTTATCCTAGATGTCTAGACTAGAGTATCCAAGACCCAAGCGAGCTAACCGAGTCAGGTCCCATTATATTGATGTGGATCTTAGTCATATGGACTCTCCACAAGCTCTGATCATGTATTACATTATAATCATCATAGGAGAAAGACGTTTTTGATGCAAAACAGATCGGGGCTTGGGACGCATTTTCAATCGGGTCTGAATATCCTGGGCTCTCTTTGGATCAGGTCTCTCTTGTTTTGAACATTAACTTATGCACATTGGGTTTGGGTAGGTTTTTCACAGATCCATTTTGGATGAAAAGGATGTCTAATCTTTAAAATACATCAAGAGGTCTAAGTAGAACTAGATGTCTTTTGGCCTTTAAATTTCCAAATCAGTGCTAACTGGCTTGTATTCTTAATTCTGTCTTATTTTGGGGACGGCAGATGCCCAAATGTTTAGAAAACCTGTTTGTTTCTGATTCTGATGAGGCATTTTCTCCTGTATTACTCCCTCCATCGCAAGTGGACATCGCCTGCCTCATTGGCTATAGCCTGCAGGAGCTCAGGTGCACATTTTTTTTACATAATTGATCCAAGTACCAAGTGGATCAGTCCGTGTGGAGCACATATCCAAGTACTTACTGAATTCTTCTAATTATACATTCATTCAGAAGCCGTGCTGCTCCTGAATCATTCATCATGGCCAAATTGGGTTTGTATTAAGCCTTGATGTCGCATTGTGTGTTCCCTGAATTTGGAAGTATATTTATCAATGTCAGACCTTTAGATAGAAATCTTTGGAGAGCTATTTAAGAAGAAAATGCAGGATTTTTTAACAAAAGTTTTACTGAACTGAAGAGGGTTATTCACACCTTTCAACTGTTTGTTTTGTGTGTGGGTTTTCTTTTTTGACAATATTTATTTCATTTCTACTCTAATTACAGTTAAATTTAGATTCTGCCTTTTAATCTACTGTTTGTATTTTCTATCTGGTTTTAAGCATGTAGTTTGTACAACTTTTCATTTTTATTCAATTGACTTGTTTTTTCACTGTTCCTCTTTTTCATTTTCTGAAGGAGTGCCTCACTGTGTAGAGTGCTCTTCGGCATACCAAAGTCTTGCAGGCTGAAGGGAAGAAAGTGGAGTATTTTCTTTGTTTCTATAATATCGGAGATTGTAAGGCCAAATTAGTGTGCTCGGAGCGTTCCCTCTCCAGCCCTTTGAAGCTGCATGATCATCCACATTCTGCCTCTCCCTCAGGGGACAGCAGCCAGGCTTTTAGCTGCAGCCTTGCAGTTTATTTGCTATGAGGGTTCAGCATACCCTTTAGGTATGCCCGGCTCCTCCTCCATCACCATCCTCCTTCACCGCCTCGCCTGCCTTGTTTGATGGCTCGCAAAGCTTCAAATGTAGTTTGAAGAGCACCCTTCAGTGGCAAGGGCCTTTCCCTAGAAGTGACAGGTTTACACCCCGAGAGCTTGTGGCGGCGAGGTGCTTTTGCCGCACTTGTTGTCACATGAAAGCTCGACCTTGCCGTCGCCCCGTAGGTTAATTTGACAGACTTTGTGAACACGCAGTGGCAAGCTATTGATTATGGTTCAGAGAGTCTTTTATCAGCTACTGGTAATGGGTGTCTGATGTACGAAGAGCACAGGAGCACCAGACTTATCCTCTCCACTCTCTATGGGAGAAAATGGTAACGGACAGAGCGAGAGATGAAAAGTGCATGTTTGAGTGTGTGCGGCAAAGCAAGCCGCTCTCTTTTCAGGTGTGTCCATGTGTGTAACAATTGCTCATGTGCAGACATTTCAAGATGTAAGTGGGGTGTGTCAGCAGGAACAGAAACACACACCTTGGTTGTCACAATGCATCGTGGCACTGGAGCATGCCCTTGTGTTGTCCGATCATGGCTGCCGGGCGCTGTTTATGCCCATCTACATGACAACGGGTGAAGGAGACTCACAGCGTGGTCACCACTCCCAACACGTGAAGAACAACCCTCACAATCACAGCTTTATTTTCTGACATCGCTCTGCTCTCTCCGTTACAATTTCTCATTTTCTCCCCCTTATTCCCCTTTGCATTGTCATCTTCCTGGCCTTATCCATCTCTTGCTGCTCTTCCCTCACCTTCCCTTTATTTCCAAGTACGGTCCAACCCATTTTTTTCTTTCCCATCTTTTAAACCATCCCTACCCTCTACTGTAGCTCATACCACTCATGTTCAGTAGAGAAGATGAAAATGAAGAAATTGCCCCTCTGTCTCCTCTATAGGGTACTAATTTCCTCATCCAGCTCTTCTACTACGCACGGTCACTCTCATGTAACAGCGATACTGAGAAGTGGTGGAAAATGAGTGAAATCCTAGATCACAAACATGAAAATCAACCAGTATTAAAGAGGCCAAAGGTCACTGTGTTAAGGAGTTTGCGAACAAAGTGAAATTTTTTGTGTGTTTTATTTAATCCTTAACCCAAAAAAACCTGGTATACACAGTAACCTTTCACTTTGATTCTGTAACGTTTGTTGTGAGATAGAGATTTTTGTTTTCTGTCCTACAAAATAAAGTGTTAAGAGCTGGTGGAGTTTCACAAGTCGATACTGGAGCTTCAGCACTTCAAGATGTGCAAACTTTAACTACCCAGTTTGGTACATTAGTAAAAAATAGTGGAAGCTCACATCAAAAAGAACCGGACCAGTTACGATGTAGTTAATCATTAAAAGCAGTTGGCAGTGTGATATGAAATGTGAAAATCATTTATGGCAAACAACTTTTAATGGAGTTGGTATTTAAACATAGTAGATCAATTGTAAGTTGTCTGCCTTTGTGCAAATCCTTTGTAACAGCTCGTAACGAACCCAGTAATAAATACAACTAATTTTACATTTATATCATTGTACGCTCTGGGTTTGTCCTACTTTTAAAGGTTAATGAAAAAAGCAAAATAGTCTTAGAAGGTCAAAACTCCAGCAAGACTGTCATGTGCAGGGCTACTCTGTTGTCAGACCAGCGTGTTTTGACTTTGTGGCCTTAATCAGGGCCGGTATTCAGCACTTATAAAGAATATTTAAATAAGGTGATTATGAAAACAAAACTAAAAAGTTGAAAAAGTTAATTAGACAATAAATCATCCACATGTACTGTAGTTAATTGGGTATCGGGGCTATTACTAAGGTCATATGATAATAGAGGAAGCAAATCTCTGAACTGGGATCCGGTCAGCCAGATTACAAAGTTGTTCTTAGTATTTTAGGCACTTTATTTGTGGAGTTTTGACCCTGTTAGACATTTATATTGTTGTCCATGCACAAGAAGTGACATTTAGAATCTTCAGTAAAGAGAGTCTGTTGAACAAAATTAATTTTTTACTCTACCTGAGCCCACCTCTCAGGTGAGGTCAAGAAGAAGCTCCCACTCATCCCGTCCCTCTGTCTGTCGTCCTCCAGGTGCTCTCGCCATCCTGATACCAGAGCTGGATCTCGTCATCTCATTGGTCGGCTCGGTCAGCAGCAGTTTCCTGGCGCTGATCTTCCCTCCCATCCTCCAGATCATAGCTTTTCACACAGAAGGCCTGTCGCCGCTGGTGACCGTCAAGAACATCGTCATCAGCCTGGTGGGGCTGATCGGCTTCCTCGCGGGAACTTACATCGCCATCGAGGAGATCATCGCCCGTAACGTACACAAACACGAAGAGACGTTCTCCTCCTACATGATCCAGTGATGCAGTGAAATGACTCTTGGCAGGTTGACGTTACCCATCCGGGACATTTAGAAACAACTGTAGGGCACATTTAAATATTTTCTTCTTTGATTTGCTGCTGTTGGATACGGTGGCCGTTTTAGGATTAGTCTATCAAATTGTCGAAGCAGTATGAAGGTGTAGGGATTCGTGGTGCTTGATGTTATGTTTTCTTATGTCACTGCTGGACCACAGCGTCCTGTAGTACTCACATTTAATCAAATCCAGCCACTTAGTGCAATCTAATGACAACATACTTATGGTAAAAACTAAATAATTCCTTCAAGTAGGAGATACCTTCAAAAGAATTTCAGAATCGAGGGCATTTAGAGGTACTTTATTGTTTTGACAGCCTGAATATATTGATGTTTTTCATGTGTCAGTCAAAAAATCAAACTACCTCACAAACTGGTATTAATTTGGTCATTTAAAACTTTCTAACATCCAGATTAGACACTGCTGCAGAAATTGTGTGGACTTTTAATCCTCAATCCAAACAACATCTCACTTTGACCTTGTCAAGTTTGACACCCACCACCTCATTTAGAAAAAAGGAAGAAAAAAATACGACGTTTTGTGCACTCTGATTTATGCCTTATTCAGCGTAACAGCGCACTACTTTGACAGTAATTTTAGACAACTCGTTGCACAGACTTTAAATCAAGTAACTGTAACTTCAGTGTTGCAAAAGACAACAGAGTTTTTGATTTTATATGTTTGTTTGTTTTTTAAAAACAAAACCTAGAACAAAACAGGGCTGGGTATCAAAATGGTTACGAATTGGGAACCAGTTCCAAATGAATAAGAACCATGGATTCTTTAAAAGTTGTGCTTTTTGATTTTGCTCGATCCAATCCTGACAGTGAGGTTAGTACCTGCCGCCTCTCTGTCTACGTCAGCGGTGTCTGAGCATGTGTATTGTGTTTACAATAGGCTTTAAAGTACGGAAGTAAATCGCATTGACCAAAGAAAAAGCTGGGAGTCCTTATTGCGTAGTTACGACCTCTGCGTCTCACAATTATGACTCCGTCTCTTCGTAATAACAAGACCTTCACCTTATAATCACGAATACACAAGTGTTGTCATTACCGTGTCGTTAACGAGTTTTATCGTTTCAGCTGCAGGGAGCGCATTGAGTGCATGCGTGCAGCATGAAGTGATTAATAACAACACTGCTCGTGACTAAAGACAGTTGTATTGGATCGGATTACTATGGAAACAGCTTGGGTCCGACATTACTTGCTGCCAGCCGACACTGAAACAGCAACAGCAAGGTAAGGCTTCTGTTTAAAACAGTTCATCGGCTCCCCAACCATGCGCTATGGAACCTGTAATTACGAGATACTTAACGAGAACCTAGAGAAAACATTTTCAATTTCGTTTTTCTTTGGTAAATGCGGTGAACTAATACTGAAACGAAAGGGAGAGTTTTCGTTTCTCTAGTCGTATTGATAATGCCAAAAAAATCACCTAATTCTAGAACAACCGAAGTACGGAAGTAAAATCAAAAGGAAAATGAACAGCAGTTCACTTTTTCATGACAAGATGAAGAAGATTCATATGGTAATTATTTGATTTGATGAGAACTCAAATTGATGAGCACAATCAGAATCCATTAAATCTTAAATGATGCCCAATTCTAAAACATGTATGTGTTAGATTTCCCGATCAAAAGAAAAATATATCAGATTTTAGAAATGTAGTTGTACTTTGTTTATGAGGGACCTCTGCTGTTTAACAATTTGTCTTCGTCTTTAAAACTTTTATTTTTTCTATCCAATTCCTTTTTTTTTAATGTGTTTTAATGTTTTAATGTATTTACTAAATTAATGATTCGGTATCTTTTTTTTATTTTATATTCAGACAGCATGCGTTTTTAAGAGTTACAACTAACCTCGACTGTTTTATTTCAGTTTAATTACAGAGAGACTCTGCATGTAATATATTGTAATATGTATGTAAAATAAAACACGGTATTATAAGAATGATAAAACAAAGCCCATACGTCAGCTGCAGTAGGCAGAAAAAGTTCAGCTGTACCTTCGTATGTCTTCAGTGTTAATGTGACAGTTTTCTTTCAAAAGAAATGCAAAACAAACAAACTGAAAGCTTTGAGCCTTATGTGTAAAGGATTTGAAACAGCTGTTGCTTTGCATCACAGTTGTGTACATATACATTTGTTGCACATTTGTAAACAGCCGCACACACACACAAATGTTCCGTCTTATTTTAAATGACAAACTGCCCGTTATTCTCCTTCACACACGGATGGATTTATGTGCTAAAACTGTTTGAATGAGAGTTTACCCAAGTTTCCGACTGGGAGCTTTGAGATGATGATGATGATCATGATGACGATGATGATGATGACGATAATGATGATGATGTTGATGCTGATGATGTTGATGTTGATGATGTTGATGATGATGATGATGATGTTCACCTACCCAAAGAAGACTAAATTCATTAACCAGTTCATTATTTTTAGATTCATCAGTTGTTTAGTTCATCACAAATAAGAACAAATGCCCGTCTCAAGTTCCAACAGACTGGAACCTACACGTCTTGGATTTTTATTCAATAAATTACTCAAAACGGATAATCCATTTTCATTTTAGCACTCTTTCGTTTCTTTACTCCTTCCTCAGAATAAATAACACTGAAAGTGTCCACAAGTGTTTTACTGTCTTTACTGTCTTTTTCAGGGAGTCTTGGTTCCTCTCAGGGCTAAAGTGACACAGGAGAAACATTCGTTTCAGTGTCGGCTGCTGAGTTTCCCTCGTCGCTTTTTCTCCATAGTCAGCAATAAATAGTTTTTTGTTTCCTTTTTACACATTAGAAGTTACAGCTGTCAACAGCAGTACATCCAGAACCAGTGTTGCCAGACTGGGTAGTTTTGCTTTAATTGGGCGTTTAAAATAAATAGTTTTGGGCAGGCTGTTATAATTTGGACCACTTTTTCTAACCGTGTTCGGCGTTTTCCACCAAGTAAACGGACACCTCCTCTTTTCCGAGTTGTATGGTCGTGAATAACAGAGCTCAGAGTTCAGCAGCTCAGCTCGGCACACAGTGACACAGATAACTGACGACCGTCAAAGCCAAATGCCATTTCAGTTTTATTATTGATTACTCTGCCGAATATTTTTTCTCAATTAATCGATCGACGATTCAAGTTTCCCACAGCCCCAGGGGATGTGTTTTCATAGCATAGCCAACAGTCCAGAACCCAAAGATGATCCGTTTAGTAACATTCATGACAAAAAAAAAAAAAAGCATCAAATCCTCACATTTTAGAAGCTGGAACTAAAATAAAACCTCTAAAAATAGTCGCTTATTTGTTTTCTGTCTCTGTCTGATGACAGTGTGCAGAACCGGTCTAAATAAAAATGTGACCCTTGAGGTCACATTTTTGTTTTTTCAGATCATCATCAGCCTTTTTATTCCCACAAAAGCTCCGACCTCTGATGTGGTAGCATTTAAGTATTTAAAGCAGCACTGATCGGCGCTCCGTCTTATTTCCCGTCCTTTTGTTCAGTCACATGCATCTAACCCAGCTACATAGTTGCTTATTTTTCCTGTATTTGGGTAATTTAAGGATGTGGCACACATTGACTGCAATTTGGAGGTGGAAAAAAAAAAAAAAAAAGCCTTCACTTGAGTGAAAAATGGACACAATAACACCCAGGATGTGACCTTGTGAAGGACCTCATAGTTACAACTAGTCAAGTGTCCCGTTTTACCCTCTTAATGTGGAGAGGAGAGGCTACCTGTACTAATTTGATGTACAGGTCTGCAAAAAAAAAGACCAAAAAAAATCAAAACACTGCCCTTTTTTAAACCAGGTGAAAACGAAGGAGTCGTCCGGCAGAGATTTTGCTTAAAAACTAGATTCATGTCTGAGTAAACACCCTGTTTCCTAACGCATTGGGACTAATGCAGGAAGACACTCTTGTGGCTGCGGCTGCACAGTTACATCCCAGAGGTTAATAAGCTGGTTAACAGACTGGAGGGAGGGAGACCATTGTGACTTAAACGGTTGCTCCAACTTGCTGACTTCACTTTTTCCATTTATTTGAACCCGATCGCAGATTGTAATTGATTTTCTTTCAGAAAACGCCACTGAGCGTTTCAGACTTCGCGGTCTTTGTTTACAGAACGTCCTTGTAATTACATGTTTTGAATGTCATTAAAGCTTTGATAAGACTTTAGGGAACAGTTTATAACGCAGCCCGCAATTTGCAGTGTAATTTAGTTGTATGCGTCAGGTACCCATAAAAGAAACACTACCTATTGATTCTTAAACGTAGAAGTACAGTGGGGGAAAAAAAAAAAGCTCCGTGGGGGACGAGACAGTAACAACTGGGTATTTTTGAGGGAAAGGAGAAATAAATTATACGTAAGTATTTTTGTAAATCCTGGTGACCTTCGGGAACAGTACTGGAAACAAAACCGGAAACCGGGGGAAAAAAACCTTGTTCTAGCAAAAAGCGGAGAAAAGCCACAATATTTCACACCCGTTGTGCCCGTTTCTTCCCGTGTGATGTAAAATACATGTTGATGTTTATTTATTGCCATACGTAGGAGAAAATAAAACATAAAAGAGGAGCGCTCAAATATTACCAGTCAGCGGGCAAGCTGCACCCACTCTCCAGGGATTTATTCATGCCTTCCGCTTCAGTGTATTACATGAAATAAAGATAAGTCAAGAAATGGGTCGATACTTTTGAAAAATGTGCTCCTAGCAGGCGCGTTCATCCTGCACCGCCACAGGTCCTAACCGCTACGCAGGAGTAGAAAACAAACATGCCTTTGTCAAGTGCACGGCTCTGGATTTCAGTGTCTGTTGTGATCCGAGGAGGAGAAACTACAACAAAACAAAGTCATGTAATAATGATATGATATCATATCATTATTACATGACTTTGTTTTGTAACATAGCTAATCTTTAATGTTTAAGGGGCCCCTAGTATTTTAGTTAGAGTAAGAATAAGGTAAGTGGGCTGTAACATCAAGAGTTGACCGATCTCCCCGTTATACGCTTTAATCACACGGTATGAACAATGAACTTCAGTGTCGTTTCCCAGCACTGTACCGCGTCGGTACCAGCATTTACAAAAACACCCCTTTCCTCTAAAATGCCCGGTTGTTTTCTCCCACTGTACCTACATCTACCAAACGTACACACCTTGATGAAATTTGTAAATCTGCGAATGCAATTTTTATGGTTTGAATTTTTTCATTACTTTTATGAATATCACGCATGTACATGTAAAGTATTCCATAAAATTGATTACATTCCCGGTTGGTGTCACTAATGTTACAAATCCTTTCATTTTGATACAGTTTTATTTGTTTTTAGCCAAAACTCGAGACGAATGAAACCAATTGATTTGAAAAACAGAAATGTTTGACCAATTAAACTACCATGAAAGCTCCATATTAAAGAACCAACTGTAACAAAAGTCAGTACACCCTTCATGAGGGGGGGGGATTCAATTCTTTTTTTCATGTGTATTTTGTTTGTACGCCTTTATTTTGACGACAGACCCGATGCCCCTGGACATGGATGATACCAGTCTAACGCAGATCTGTGAAGAGATGTTCGGCCATTAATCAAGGATGATTCTTTTCAGCTGCTCTTTGCTGGAGGGGTTTTGTTGCTCCACCTTCCGCTCTGAAATAGTCTGAAGTTGTTCTGTTAGATTGAAGTCAGGGGAAAAACCTGGCCAGGTCAAAGCTGTTGCTTTTTTTTCTTCTTCACAAACGCTTGTGTGATTGTTGCAGTGTGTTTGTCCTTGTCCTGTTGGAGAATTCCTCTCCTGCCAAACTTCTTGAGCCGGGGATTCATCTGTTCTTTCAGTACTTGCATTCAGAGTGCCATCTATGAGTGTCATCTCCCCTACACCCTTTGACTCGTTTTAATGTTACGTTCTTTTCATGTTCTTCGACAAAGCTTAATCCCGCAGATTTGTGCAATGGTTTTCTTCTGGGACGCCGTCCTTTAGAGGCTGACTTCATGCAGTGTCCTTCACTCTGTCTGATCAGTCACTGGAACTCCAGTGTCACACAGATAATCCTTGGGCCAAGTCAGAAGCACTAAACCGTTCAGTTTTTCAAGGCAAGGTTGCGTAAACAGCGAGTTGTGCGCGGCGTCACTTTTTCGGGACGGCCACTGCGCCTTCTGTTATCGGTAGCGTGACTCTTCCTAAACATCCCTACCACCACTGCCGCAACTGTGTCTCAGTTTATGTCCGGTAGCCTGCCGATGCTCTTGTGCCGTCTGCCGTCTTTATGTTATAAACTCTCACAATCTGGTTTTTTACTTGTTCAGGCGGTGATCACCTGCATGAGACGCAACTCAGACCAAAACTGAGAAAGCTGTGGCGTTCACTGTTTCTTTTCATAACCTCGTTCATGCAACCAGCCTTAATTGGAAATCTGCGGTGTACTCACCTTTGTTGCGCGGAGGTTGTACTGTGGGTCTCAAATTTGTAAAGTAGTCATTCTAACTTTTTTGTTTTTAATTATACATAAGATCAAATACCCTACATTTAAACCTACATTATTATTTATTATATTATTTTTAAGATGGAACACTTCTGAATCATTTAACGGGGGTTGACAGCCCTCGCTGTCAACGTTTGAGCCTTTAAGTCTTTTTGTGTCTCACGCTCTGCAGAATGTAAATCCCCGCCGAATAGAGGACCTCGGAGCTCTGAGGGCCGAGCTGCTTTAGCCACCATCTCTGCTCGGTTCGTATTCTTCCTCTCCGCGTCCCTGAAGTGCAAACGCATTTCAACATTTGCTACAGAGGCAGTCCAAGTAATCTCACTCGTTGCCTAATTGATACAAATGAGGGGGAGGCCGATTGGATTGGAAAGAGGAGAGACAGGTCGGCCGGGGTTAATTTTCCTCCGTATAGCTGCACTTACATTCAGCCAGAGATGGAATCTCATTAACCCATGTGGGAGCAGGGGAGTCTTTAATGTAGACCAATGTATTCAGACAACAGCACCATGCATTTTAGATGAGCTGGTCATTATAGACTGCGTGCATGCCTGCGTGTAGCTTTACGTCGGTGAAAGTGTCCTAGAGTGTTAGGAATGAATATGGAGTTGTCTCATTACCTCCGCCAAGGAGGTTGTGTTTTCACCCGTGTCTTTTTTGTTTGTTTGTCAGCAGGGTTACTTAAAAGCTACTGAACCAATTTGAACCAAACTTGGCAGAGGGATGGGACACGGGCCGGGGAAGAACAAATTAAATCTTGCTGCTCCTCCGGTTAAAGGGGCAGATCCAAGTTTTTTTTTATTTTTTTTTAATCACTTTCCTTGACATTATGAGTTCCCGTTTTTCGCCTTGGCGGAGGTCTGAGCTCTACTGAGTGCCGGTCTGCTGAAATGACTCCTCTTTTTTTGCTTATTACCAACCACCCGAACGCACTTTGATGACCCCTACTAAGCACTTCCTTTGTTGTTGCAAGCCAAGCCCAATTCACTCTCACGTTGCAGCATCTGTCTGAGGCTGCGACAAACACAGACAGGACACGTGACACTAAAAGACTCAGTTTGTGTAATTGACACATTTATCCAGCAGCAAAGCTTGGATGCAGAGTTAATTGTGATTGTAGTGATTGTAGTATTGATAGTTGCAGTAGCTGGTTTCTGAACAACGTCATCAGTGAGATGCAGCGAAGGCAGGAGGCAGAAAATGACCAAAATGAGAAATGAGTGTTTATTATCTTCATGAAGGAAACCTGCCTGTTAGCTCAGAGAGCAGGATTAGCTGTTAGCTCCGGCGATCTGGTCAGAACTCTGGATTTTATGAAGCTCTGGATGGTTTTACACTCGCACTGATGGAAGAAACACCAGTTTTGAGGTCAGACAGCTCACACACTCTCTGAGTGCTCAAGGCGGTTTCATGAATGCTGCTAATGCTCCGTGTTTTACATGGTTAGAGTTTCAGTTTGGGAATGGGTGACAGCTGAAGTTGAAGAGGCACTGGAACCGAACTAATCAACAACATCGCCTCCGCCACTTCTCGCTCGTCGCTGTGGGAGTGTCACAGCTCGCCAGTAGCTGGCTCACCAGCAAAAATCGTGTAAATAAGCACCTTCTCCAACAATTCATGTGACGTTGTGGCAAGCAGCACTTTGTTTTTACTTAAAATCCTGCAGGCCATGGACTCTTCCGAAGACATGCATCCACGGCTGGTAAACACGAATCTCACTGGCTCAGCGCTGCATTGCTTTGTTGTTGTTGTTGTTCGGCAAAGCACCGGCTCTCCACCAGGTGAACAATGCCTTGCAAAGTGATTCGCTCATGTCCCCGGGAAAATGAAGGGGGTCGAGCTTCGTGCTCAGTGGGTCTTCGCCATGATAGAGAGGCGGCCTGATGGCTTTGGAGCCTTGGTTGGAAAATGAGTCATTTTTAAATGTCTCTTCTGTCCTTTTGCCCCGTGCTATTAGTTGATGTTTTTGGACACACGGGTCTGTTAAAAACCCAACTTATACTGAGGGAAATACCCTTGACCTTGTGCTTTCCTATGTTGTTTATGTCCATGTTGTTGTAGATTTTGTTGTCTCCGACCGCTGGACTGTGATCTACCATGCCCTGCTGCTGCCTCCTGCTCATAGGCCACCTACCTGTATCCCCTCTCGGTATTTTAATTCCAAGTCAGCTACCAGTTTCTGAAAAACGTTCTCAGCTGCCTCTGCTCGTAATAGCCTTAATCATGGGAGCCTCTCTGTCAATGATCTCCTAGATCATTTTAATAGAACATATCAGACCTTACTTGATCAACTCCCCGTATCAAGCTGAAACGTGCGAAACGTAATGCACCTTCCCTGGCCTAAGGACCATTCAAGGGGTTTAAAGAGGCTATGCAGGAGAGCTGAGCGTACCGTAAATGGGAGAGAGACAAACTCAAGGTACCCCTTGAAATCACAAAAACCTCAGTGTTGGCCTGTCAGTGTGCGGTTAAAGAAGCAAGGTGATTGCCGGTAGGTGCCACAACCCCAGGGTCTCTATTTCAGGCAATCAACTCAAGTGGTTAATCCTCCTCCTAGCCGGCATATGGAAGCATCCACTGAGGTATGTGAGCAATTTCTCCACCATTTCTTTTAATGAAATACATCACATTAGGCTCCAGATCACACCTGTGACCAGAGATCTCTTCATCACTACTGAAAAACTCTGCCAGTATGTCTCACTCTAAGCAGATGTCAGTGCTAAGATTGGGGGAATCAATCTCCCTCTTAAATTTCTCAATCTGTCAACTAGATATTATCCCCACTGGATTTTCTGAAAGAGGCATTTCAGACTGTTGGACCACAAATCCTCTCTATGATCAACTCCTCTTAGTCTACTGGCTCTGTTCCTTCCAATTTTAAAAATGCAATATTTTGACCTTTCCTGAAGAAATCTACACTTGACCCTCTTGTTTGAAAGGATTTTAGGCCAATTTCATACTTACCTAAACTTTATCAAATTCTTTTATAAACGTCTGTTGCAACTAAAGCAGTTGCTGAAGTCACCGAAGTCGTCATAACAGGGTTTCGTCCATATCCGTAAAACTCACCAACGCCCCATTCTCAAGTAATTTTTTTCGCCTGTCTAGTTGCAATCTCTGCTGTCTAAAAACTTCAGGAGCGTTCAGTCGTCCTCAGACATGTCTGATACAACCATGCTCGAACCACTCTAACGCTTAACCTATTTACTGGCCCTTTGGATATTTTTTAGGAATATTTTAATTTTGTAAAAGACCTAGAAAAAATAATATAATTAAATCACCTCTCCAGCCTGACCAACCATTTACCCACCACCTGCACTGCACCTGTTTCACTAGCGTTGTAGAGCGTTGTTTTAGATGAAGCTGAGATATATTGATGTTCGGAGAGCAGGCAGCTCTCAGGAACATGCAACTGCACCACCTTTCACTGAGAACAGTTTCCTGAACAGTTTCCTGTGGGACCTCAGCTTAATGGATACCTTCTCTTGATCTTCATCCTCGAGCAATTTCTCATCTTCGATTTTATTTTGATTTTTTTTTTTGATGATGATTTTTTTTTGAGTAAGTATTCGCTCAATCGCTTCTAAAGGAAGCGGATAGAAAAAGCCACTTTGATGATGCGCAAGATGATGTGATTAAAGTAATAAAAATAGTATGTGTAATGCAAAGATGTAAATTGTTTTTCATGCTGCATTTGCATGCATTAAACTCTCTCCTCCACTCATGGTCATTTCTTAAAGGAAAGGACAAGGACATTTTCTTATATATATATTATTATATTATTTATTTTTATTTTTTTTATTTATTATATCCAGGCAAAGGGCAAAATCCCCATTGAAATCTTGAAAAATCCCTTTTGTTCTTGAGATCTGTGCATCATCAGAGGTGTTGGGTGTTGTTTTTGTTTTAGCTACTCTCAACAAAAACAAAACACCTCCTTTTCATCATCAGGTAGCTAATATAATATCGAAAAAAAAAAAAAAAAAGTAGAAGCCTGACATGACTCTTGCTGTACTGATGAATTAGTTCTTTGGAAATGGACGTTATACTGAATTTACCAGGACAAGAGGAAAGCATGGAGGAAGTATTGGGTTTTTTGTTTGTATGTTTAAATAACTAATGTTTAAATAACTAATGTCTTATCTAAGCCTAGTTATCTCTGCCATTGAGGTAAATAAAGGTCCCGGCCACTATTTGAGAATTTTGTAATCATTCCAACTGGAATCATCCTTCGTTTCTGTGGAAGAGATGGCGATTTGACGACAACAACCGAGTTTACTTGAGGAAAATCCCGGACAAACGTTTTGAGATGACCCTCCGACTGCTTTTCTGACCTTTGTCCAGTGTTGCCAGGCTGGGACTGGGAGAGTAAAAACTGATCTGGCGTTGTTGTTATGATTTGGGGCCGCTTTTTGTACCATCAGGGCGGCTCCCACCAACGAAGAGTTCGGCTGTATCCAGAGGTTTTCAAACTGTACGGCAGGTGTGGCGGGAGAGACGTGAGGCAGAAACACTGTGCGAGGCGAGGGAGGCAGCTGCATGCCGGTGTCTCGAAAACAACGGGAAGTCATTTATTGCAGTTCTGGCTGCAAATCGACAGGATCAGCAGCAGTGGCAGTGACACACAGCTCATGGAGGGAAGTAAGGTGAGCTACATTAAAAACGCTTCATGCTCGATTGCGTTTTGTGTCAAATATCTGGGTCACAAGTCCATCAAATCTGAACACACAGACATGGTACGCATATTTTTAGATTCGGTCTTCAGGATGCAGTCGTCTCTGATGTCAATTGCAAATAAATGTCTGCTTTAAAACCGAAATCATAGGAAGAAAAGCGTTCTTTATAACTCCAGAACTCGCCTTAGAATCTTCACATTTTTAAGGTTACTCCGTTATCAAAAGAATTCATTGATAGCTGTCAGTACATCCAATGGTGCATAGCAAACATCAATTGTTAATTACAAATTTGGCATGCTTCATTTTCCAAAATAGAAAACAAATATAGGCTAAAAGAACGGCTCTAATTATATCCCACAGTGTAACTCCCTGAAACTAAGGCAACGTTATACTTCCTGGTTCTTGTAAAGGTTCACTTCATCTGAGGGCCCTTCAATTTCCATCATGAAGGGTTCTCCAGCTGCATGTGCCGGGAGCAATCAATGGATGTCTCACATGGGTCCATTAATGATCTGACCTTAAAGACCCGGACGGGGCTTTCTGCATCCAGGGGTCATCCCTCAACCTCCATCCTCTTGATTGGCTTTGACTGCTTTGAAATTGAAGCTCACAGCTCACAACATAATCACAATATGAGAAAATTAGTTTTACACGAAGGGTGTAATGTGCACCGAGGCTGTTTTCGTTTAATTGCAGCGAAATGGATTTTCCCTGTGTTTTTGAACTTGTTTGGACATGTAAAAAGCAACTGCTTTGGATGAGTTATACTTGTTTATACAGGGAGAGGGGGAAGTGGAAAAAAGAGATGATGAAAGTGGGAGGAAAACCGAGCAGATGGATTCAATGAAAAAGAGGGAGACAGATTTTTGTGTCTCCTCCTCTGACTGTTTTCAATTCAATAAATGAATACATTTCTACTTCTGTTCAATGCCAGAGCAGTTTTCCATCCATCCTGTGATTCCCTGACACCTCACCTGCTCTCGTCTCTTCCCCTTTAAAATCCTATCACCTACTATGCTTTCCGTTCTCTACCTTCCTTCCTTTCTTTCTTTCCATTCTTTTCCTTTTGTCTCATCTCTTTTTTCATTACTGTCTCTCTCTTCTCCATTACTCTCACCTCTTTTCCCATCTTCTTCCCTCCTGTCCACTCACCTCCACATACACCCTCCTCTCTTACAGTAACAATGCTTTTTCTAGACCTTCTATTCCCTCTTGGTGCTTGGAGGGAAAAAAATCACGTCTTTACAGATACTTTTTCCAGTCTGGTGTTTATTGGATCTCGGGGTATCTGCAGTAGTGATGGCCCAAAAAGAACAAACAAATCTTTTCTACTGGTCTTTTTGAGAGTTCCCCACTAATCGAGTTTGCACCGGCTCTGCCCAGGGACGACGGCGAGACCGCAGGGGAGCTTTGCCTTTCGCCAGATTTGATCATGTACCGGAGTCACGGCTGACTCAGTGCTTGTTAGCCTGTTAGCCGGTCACTGTTAATAATTGTTGTGCATTTTGATTTACACACGTTCACTGTCTCCAGGTAATTTCTTATTTCTGCTACTGAGATGATATACATGCATAGTTTGGTACAGTTTTGTTTATTCACTGTAAAAAGACACACACAGAGCATTGACACAATTATCACGGTAAATTAAGTGCAAACAATTTCTTGATTTCATCAACGTTATGTAGCCGGCTGCTTAATGTTTTGGGAGGATAATGAAGGCTATTGTTTTAACTCCACTTGATACCGACATATCAAAACTGGAAAACTGGAAATACCGGAAATACCCAATACATTTAGAAACCTATATACGTACCAAGGGAAAAAAAGAAAAACACTCAAACATCCTGGCGCTGATCTGTGGGTCTTGAAAAGTCTTAAAAAGCTTTGAATTCCCTCAAAAAAGGCCTTAAAGTGTATTAATAAGTCTTGAAAGAATATTGTTTTTTTTCGTGCCTGCTTTAGACAATAACATCAGTTATAACAAAATCAAAAACATTAAAATGCAAAACTAAAATGAACAAGTTATTTATTTATTTTTAAATTTGCTAATCCATCCATAAAGTGTCTCTGACTTATGTGGGTCCAAGCAAGGACACGGGGCCCCTGGGCCCCTGGGCGCAGACACGTGTTGGTGGGTGGAGTGAACGACCTTGTCGTTAATAGAAAATCTTTACTCGAGAGCGGCGGTTCTCTGATGACGTCAACAAACCGGAAAGGCAGCTGGATCCGCCGAAGCGTGTCACAGGTAACCGGACTCTGCTTCCCCAGCGGACTGCTTGTAGTTCAGTTTCATTAATCCCCGGACACCATCTGACAAAAAGGCACGTTAAACGGCAGCCGTCCACCATGATGCCGGCTGGTTAGTTTCACTTGAGCGAATTAACTAGCCAGCTAGCTAACTGAATTAATTCCACGCATCCAATTTCAGCTTTCAATGAAAACTGAAATGCTTTTCTTTGAGTTCAGGCCGAAACGCATGTTAAAATGAGGTACCCCCATATATTTTAAGTTTAAGATTAAGATTATCCTGGTGGAGGCCGGTAAGGTTTGCATTTAAATATCACCTGACCCTGTGTTTGCTCTCTTCACTGACACAGGCGAAGATGAAAAAGACCGCATCGGTCAGAGGTCGGCTTTGGGACGGGAAGAGACACGGGACAGGATGAGGAGGCCGAGAGTAAAAGAGAGAGAGAAGGTGATGGAGACGAGAGAGGGAGAGCAGGCACTGCCCACTGTAACCAGGAGAGGATTAGCGTTGCGTCCCTGTGCCGCTCAGCGCGACTGAAACTGACCTGATGAGCGTCAAACAGCGTAGGCTTCGTCAGCACGGAGATATATGCTCTTCAGTCCCATGCCACGGGCAGGTGGCCGAGACCACCTGCCCGTTGACCGTAATGGGAAAGCGGTGCACGCCCTGCTACGTGCTGCTACGTAGCATTTAACCTGATACGAACAAGCTGTGGCGGTGTTGAGAGCGCCGAAAAAGTCGCCTTCAGAGTTAGTGCCGAGTGTCGCAGGACGTGTTTTAATTTGAAACCTGAGTGGATGTCCTGTGAATCTGAAGTTTAAAAAAAAATCAAAATAATGGAACAGTCGTTTTTACGCTGTTTCAGTAAGTGTTGTGCACTTATGCACAATGCAATTCTCCCCTCTCCTGCCTTCCCCTCTCCTCTACCGGTGTATAAAGAGAGACAGTGTTTTCCGGCGGCATCGCTGGAAAACACTGCATCGCTCCCGGCGAACGTCCCCTCCGAACAGGCAGGATGCCCATCAGATCTCCCTGTTACAGCAGCACCAGATTCGGCCAGCGGAGGAGGAGGTAGAGATGGCTGTCGTGCGTTTTAACGGGGAGAAACCGGACAGCCGTCAGGCCGCTGAGATGTGATAGAGAGAAGTGGGATGAGGCAGAGAGAGAGAGAGCAGGGCGATGAGTTTCAGACAAGAGGAGAATGAGATGGATCACAGACAAAAATGAAGAGGAAATATATGGAGAGATGGGAAGATTAGGACGGGAAGAGGGAGACAAAGGAAATAAAAAGACAAGAGAATTGACTTGAAGAGAGTTTAGAGTAGATAGGAAATGAAGACAAAAGGACAAAACAAATGATACTAGTGTGGGTTTATGGAATATTGTCACTGCTGTACTAAAAAGGAGAGGAGGACTTTTAGCTACGTTAGCAGTGCGGCTCCAGCGATGACGATGTCAGTCTGCCGGTCGCCCACGTTGGTCCAGACTGAAACATCTCAAAAACGTGCGGATGAAATGTTGAGAGATCTGGTCCCGAGACTCTGGGTCTTCAGAGGATCATTTGCGATCCCGTCTTTTCCTCTGGCTCCATTAGCAGGTTGCGGTTGGCGCTTTGGAGCGACATGCCTCGACACCTGAATCTCGATTCGCACGATCGTGTCCCCATCAGGGTGAGCTGGAATAACACTGGTGATCACTGGGTAATGAATAAACACCTACAGAACTACCCACATTCACACGGCAGTGTGTTGCCGCCACCACGACCGAAAGAATATTTGCTCACTTTCTCATTTATAACGAGAAACTTTTAGCGTTGTACAATAGTTTTCACACCATTGCCATCGGGTTTTCTCATTATAACGAGATATCGATGTATTCAGTTTTTACGAGGACATTTTCCCATTAGGACAAAGTGCGGTTTCGCTTTGTCTTGTTACTTCACAAACCGGCTTTTCTCTTTGTAACGTGATAAGTTGGTTTGTTGTCATTGCAAGAGGCTTCCTTTACGTTGTGAAAATAAGAAACAGGTCCGTCAATGCCTGACGAGACACTGCAGCCTGAACCAGTCATATAACGTAACTGATAAATACATAACATCGTCACAGTCTGTGCCCCTGGGCCCCTGGGCCCCCGGGCCCCTGTCTCCAGTCCCTCTTCCTTTTTTCCCCAGACCACCCACCCACCTGATGTCCTCAGGCTTTCCTCCCGGTTCCCATTCACCTGGCTGCCCTGCCCATCTCCTCACCTGTTCCACATCTTCCTCCTCGTCGGGTTGTCTGTTTATGTGCCTGCTTTTCGTCGGGGGGTTTTCTATGTATTATGACTGTGGATTGCTTCCGTTATGTTTGTCAGTCAAAACAGTATAACTCTTATCTCTTAATAAATAATAAGAAGAAATAAAACATCTCGTCATAGCGAGAAACTGAGCAAATGTTATCTTGTCACGGTGGCCGTACGTTCTCATCTGTACGTGCTAATTAGCGAACGTTTGCGTGTTAAGACACTAAACGAAGTGTTCACATGGCAAAAAGAATGTTTCTATCCTCTTCTTTTTGTCTTAAAGTGGACAGATCTGGAAACAGTCAAAGCGTGTGTGTGAAATAAAGCGAGAGACAGGAAGGGCGGCTCACAGTGAACGTTCCTTTATTAAGATGCGTTTACCGGGGCTCGGTTGTTTTCTTTTGTCATCAACACTACAGACATTCAGAGGAAACATTCTCCACGGCGATGTGCAAAACAGCGTGTGAAAGGAAAACAGGTACATTCTCATTTCCTGTTGGCTTCCAGTGCCACTGGCTGGCCCTCAGACGCTTTGTTTTTTTTAAAACTGTTCAAGACACACTAACAACAACAAGCTCAGTTAATTGCATTGATTTTTAGCGCTAAAAAGAAGAGGAAAAAAAAAAGTTTCGATTTACACGACCACAGGTATAAGGCCGGTGCTGTATTTTTTTAAAAACCCTCAGTGGGCCAATTATATTTGCTGCCGTCCTCACCAGCCCACACCTGGGATCCATTCATTAACTGCTGCTCCAATTAATGTAAATTCAAATCTATCTGTCCTGGGACGATGGGGTTTACTCTCGCAGCCCGTTGTTCTATTTAATATCTACCTTTTTAACGTTGAAAGCGAGGCAGGCTGGGCTGGGAAATCGGCTTTTCTTTTCTTTTTCTTTTTTTTAAATGAACACCTCAGCATATTTTTCGCCCATATGACCCTTTTCTTCTGGGAATCGGGGAATCGCGCTCGTTACCCGGTAGGCGTGGTTTGGGTAATTTGCAGGTGAAAACAAGGTGCCAGCCTCTAGGTCAAAACTGGGGCAAAGTTTAAGATGTTTTTGAGAAATCCAGGTCCATTTCAGTGATGGCATTTCAACCATCTCAGTGACAGCTGAGCAAATTCCATACACAGATGAAGACCTCAAAATGTGGATGAGTGCTCTGGGAAATTGCTAGTAAGTGGAACTTGGGCCAAGAATTTTTGTCACACTAAATGCGTAAATATGGTTTAAATTCCCGGTTGCTTTTAATTATTAATTACTGGTATTCTTATGATAATATATTTATTTTTGAAAGAAAAAAAAGAAAAATCATCACATGCAAAAAATGTGAAAGCAAACTGTACTAAGTATTCTACAGTATTGCCAAAAAAAGAAGTAAAAAGTTCATATAAAATAATGGAATAAATGACTACTTAGGAAATACATTTATTCGCTGGAAGACTGGAAGCAGGGAGGAGCTGCTGGCTTGGCTCTGCCCGAAGTTCAAAAACACACCTAACAGCACCTCTACAGCTCACTGGTTATCAACAAACATGCGCACAAACGGTGAGGTGAAAACAACAAGGGCTGTAAACGGTGGTTGCCCGGCGGCCTCATTGTGACAAGAGGCCTCCCTGAGGTCACTGCACCCGGCTTTCGTTCACCAAGGAACCGTTCCCGCTCCTAAAAAAAACCCAAAAAAAACTCCTCCCAAAACCACAAATGGCCATTTTTACATTTCTGTTTGTGTATGTGTTAAACAAACCAGGTACAACGAGTCATTGTGTGAGTTTTCGAGGTGTCTGTAGGTATAGTTTAAAGCTTTGGAGAGAGCTAGGCCAACTGCCCCCCCCCCTGTTTTTAGTCTTTGCTAGGCCAACCAGCTGCTGGCTGTACCTTTATATTTACTGTGCGGACGCGGCAGTGGTGGCGATCCATCCCATACAAGGCTCGTAAAGAAAGCAAAAAAAAAAACAAATTCCCAAAAGGTAAAACCGTTCCTGTTAGTTAAAGCAATGACACACCTGCCAATTCAACACACCTGTTGCCAGCTACGCCATTTGCTCCATCAGTTAATGGGATAGTTTGGGATTTTGGGAAACATTCCTATTCACTGTCTTCCCAAGAGTTCGGTGAGAAAATCGCTAACAGCAGCTGGTTAGCTTAGCTTAGCATAAAGACTGAAAAAAAAAAAAAAATAGGGAAACGGCTAGCCTGGTTCCATCCAAAGGTAACAGCCAGCACCTCCAAAGCTCCTCTCGAAATTACGTGTATTTCTCAATTTCCGTTTGTATGTCTAGATGTTGTTTCACCTGCAAATCGTCCAGGTAACACCTACTGGGTACTGAGGAACAAAGGAGCATTTCGCTTTAAATTTCCCCACCGCCAACATTCTGTCACGAAATAACCAATTTACACGTCCATGTTGGAGAGCAGCCTGATCCACGCACACACACACACACACACACACACACACACACACACACAAAGCAAGGTGATTAACATGGGACTGAAGCACAGGCAGATTATCACAGCAGCAAACTTCTTATTCATACATATGCAACATTCATCTTCCACTTTCCACGAGTGTAAAACACAGTGATGTGGTCAGAATACTGTTGGTAACAACCATTAATTAATTACTAATTTTCGAGTCGCATTTTTTTCTTTTTCTTTTTTTTGTCATTCTTATGTTTAATATTCAAATGTGAAGTGTGAAGTAAATGTAGTCACGGATAGGGGGGGGGGGGGTGATGAGGGAACAGGAATCCAGTGGGTGAACACAGTTTTGGGAACTGAAATGAACCGTTTTAAGGTGTGACGACAAGTTAGCAATGAAAGTGCCCACAGTAATGCTCCTGAAATGGCAGAGACACCGTGTTTTTGTCTTCTTCTTCTTCTTCTTTTTTTTTTTCCTTTCTGGTTTTGTTCATTTGAGAGTCCGTACGCAGACGTGTTCGGTCCACGAGTGTGAGGAAATAACTTCATATCGTCTGAGGGGATTATCGCAGGGGGAGGAGAATCCCTCCCACCTGTGCTGTCCCCGTCCCAGGTAGAAGAAGCCGATAATGTGAAGAGGTGAGACAGTCCTGCAGGATATAGGACTCAATACCACCAGTACAGCTTTCACCAGAGGGAAAAAACCGCAGAGGTGGGACAAAGTATTTGTTTTGCCAGTCACAAGTCTCAGTCCCACAATGTTGGCACTAAAAGTCAAGTCCAAGTCCTAAACATGTTTGAGTTTCAGGTCCTTAGCGAGTCATCACGGGCCCCTCCCTCTCTCTGAATGATACAAAGAAGAGGACGAAAGAGAGAGAGACCATAACTGTTATATTAATGTGTGTCGTGTTAGACAGTGACAGTTGTCGTGGTTTGTTTAAAATGCCACGGTATTAAAAAAAAAAATCACCAGGGCTGTAGTAGTGCATCAGCAACAGGAGACAAATAATTACCATACTGGCCCGAATATAGGATGACCCTGATTGTAAGACGACCCTCCCCTTTCCCAACATCCGTCCTGTTGGGAAAGTTTCCCTGAGATTCCACTGATCCAAGGAGAAGAGAGTTCTCATCATCGGTAACATGTAAAACCCACTCACTAGCTTAGCAACACTGAGGCTACGAACTCTCTCTGTAGAAGACCGTGTTACACTGGTACTCTGTCCATCCAGAAAGAATGTCTGAAGTTGTGAACATGTAATTGTCTAGTCCTCAAAAAGAAGAGGACCTCCACTTTTTTCAAACCTAATTTCACCAGAAGAAAAGTCTTATATTCAGGCTAATACGGTACTATCCGTAGACCGTTTCGTAAAGATCACTATCGTGGATTTTGAGAAGCCAGTGGCGTAGGCGGTGGGGTGATTCGTAGGATAGTCCGGGAGCATCACAGCGAAGGTTAGCCGTCCAACACGGTGAGACTAACAGAGAAACAAGGTTTAATTAAACGGAAAAAAAAACAGCTTTGAGAGTTGGATAGTTAAAGAATTTAAAAAACTGGACAAGAAAACAGTATCATCAGTTCATCATGGATGTATTCAAGAGAAATAATGTAAAACTTAAGCTGAGGGCAGGTCCAGCAGTGTATTACGTTAGAAACACCCGTAGGATGTGGCCTGACATATGCAACAACTTCCCAAACCTCAGTGTTGATTTCTGTCACCCAACAACCAAAAATATAGATGTCCAGAACCATTTGTAAATATCTTACAATAATATGATTAATTAAATAATTAACTGATTCACAGTATTTTGTTTACACAGTTGTCTGTACCGTGAAATGTTGTAATAGCTTTCAGTCTTATGTCTTTTACATTCCTGTTATTATCAGGTGTACAAAGTGCACCCTGGCAGAGAGAAACCTGAGATCGTAGACTTTTCTGTTGAAAATGACATTTATTGTGAGTTTTGATGGCTATTTATGGCGCTTGGGCTCTCAGGATATACCGTGGATCTGCTTGACAGTGTGGTCAGTCTGTGATGGGGATATCGTGGTCTTAACAGATACCGTTTTCTTCTCCAACTCTTTAATGCTTCAACTGTCCAACTCTCGAAAAACCTGTTTCTCGAGAAAAACGGTCTATAAAGTCCAGTGTGAGTAAGAGACCAGTTTGAAGACCCCAAGAAACTGACTTCTAGTCTTGATGACTGTGAGGTAGAGACTTCACCATTTGCATTACAAGGTAATGTTTTGTTTTTTTTTAAATATTTGATTTACCAGTGCGCAAGGGCTTCTGTATCAAGAGGGTTCATCAATAAATATGAATATAGAATGGCGGGTCAACCTTGCTGCTAATGTGCCCCCTCAAGGCCAACAAAGGTACCGCAACAAAAAAATCCCCTGTGGTCCGAAAGGGATTTTCCCCACACAACTACCGTCGAGAAGGCTGCGTTTGTCAGTGACAGTGCTGATGTTGGTCTGATTAGTGCGTCTCGTGCCGTAGCCACTGCAACGCAAGACAGACGTGTCATACATGAATTTTAAAGAGGGGCCTTTACTGACCCCCAGGGCTTTAACTTCTCACCTGGCTGCGGTGACGTACAGGTGTACTCCAGGACCCCACGGCGTCACTGTTGGGTGTGGTTGCAGGTGCAACAGAGCACGTTTCTGACCGCACTCACCCACCCACCCCCAGCGTTTGGTGGAACAGGCTTGAAACCTTCAACGAGAGGGGGCAGCAAAACACTGCACTTCAGCCTGGTGTTAAGCCACTCTTTAAGATATGTTTTTGGTTTGAAAGACTGCAGGTTTGAAATTTGTACGGCAAAAGTTGAAATTGTTTGTAATTTCATCCAGAGTTTTCAGTTGGAACCAAAAGTATGAAATTTTCAACAAAAATCTCAGATCAGTTCTCGGATTTTTTTTTTTTTTTTTTTTTTTGGAATGATATCAAGTCATTTCAAGTCAAGTCAGAGTCAGATCGCAAGGTTTGATTTTGCTGACTATAATGTAATCACGTTCGTGACTCTGGTCCAACTCAGTCAACATCTGTCTTGCCCCTCCATCCATCCATCCATCCATCCATCCATCCATCCATCCTTCCATCCTTCCATCCATCCATCCATCCTTCTTTTACTTTCTTTATTCCATTGGGAGTTTGGCTCATTCCCCGAAACACCATTAATGTCAAATTTAAAATATCAAAATTACTGTATACAAACAGGACTACAGCTGAGGCGACTATCAGCCTCCGTCAGAGCTCATGTTAAATCTTGATGCAGTGCTAAAAAGTACATCTTACTAAGTAATATTTCCAAAGAGCACCAATTAGTTATTCTAGTCAACAAATAATCATTTTGTAAAAAACCCTCTTTTCATTCCGAAATCAGCTTTAGTCAGTTTTCTCCTCTGCGAACAACCAGGAGACATAAAACAGTCTTCTATCCTTTTAACAAAAATCACAGTATTGGACTATTTCTGTCTTGAAACTAGATTATAGAGGCGTTTATGCATCAGAATGGATCAGTGGGAAGAAGGTGATCACAATGTTTGGATAATCCAACATCACAGCATGAAGTTGGAAATAATGTGAGAAGGAACTTTCAGTATATTTTAATTCAGACAGTAATTCATGACTTTGTTACCATAGTAAGTCATGACGAAGCACGTTACTAAGTTAAAAGTTACTTCCAAACTCTGGTTTCTGCTGCCCTCTCTGTATTTTTAAGTCTCTCAGTTTCCCTGAAGGCATGACTGATAACTCTCAGCATGGCATCATTTATTTCACTTTGTCTCTGCCCTCCACCTCTACTCCTCCAGCTTTTAGAGTTCTTCTGTTTTTCTCTCTCATACAAAGTGTTTTTCTTTCTTCTTACTACCTTCATTTGTTTCATTTCCCTTTCATTACTACTGCTCTCATCTCTTTGTCAAGGTCAAGTCGTCTTTCTTTCGTTCACAGCTTTTTAATAGTCTTTTCTTGTCGTCACAGTTAAAATAACCTCCGCTCGTTGCCTCTCCTCTCAGTGTGTCGCCTCAGCAGTGTAATTTGAAGATGATCAGGACGATCCTCTTGTACTCTTTCCTGAAGTTGTGGTTCAGGACGCCGTAGATGACGGCATTGAGGCAGCTGTTGAAGTACGCCATGAAGTAGCTGGCGGTGAACAGCCACTCCGGTATGGCCCGGCCCAGCCTGGAGTCCAGCGCCACCGCCAGGCCGATCAGGTTCAGCGGCGCCCAGCAGACGGCAAAGAGCACGAACACCACGAACATGGTGAGGAAGTTGCGGAGGTCGTGCGGCTTGATTTTGGGTCGCGAGTCCGGCTTGACCCTCCGCCTCACCTGGATGACGAGGATCCAGATTCGCAGGTAGCAGTAGGTGACGATGCTGATCGGCAGGATGAAGTGCACCACAACCACTGTGATGGTGTACAGCGAGCTGACCGACTGGGCGAAGGTGCAGGAGTACACTCGAGGGTCATACTGTAGCGACTCCACGAACCAGTTGGGCACGATGGCGAGGATGGTGAGCGCCCAGACGAGCACGACATAGCACATGGTGTTGCTGTTGGAGAAGAGTTTGTCGTACTTGAGGCTGTGGCAGATGTAGCAGTAGCGGTTGATGGCGATCCCGGTGATGTTGAAGATGGAGCCGATGACGCTGAGGCCCATGAGGAAGCCGCTCATCTGACAGTGGATGTAGCCAGCGATCCAGCCGTCGTGGAAGATGGCGGACAGGACCAGCGGGTAGGGATAGATGGCGACAACCAAGTCAGCGAGGGCCAGGCTCACCACGAAGGCGTTTCCTGCAGAGCGAGGGGAGGAAGACATGACAGGAGCTTTCAAACAACTGTATGAACGGTGTGTAAACATTATTTTGGTTTATCAGTTGTAAAGACAATCAGAATCATGTGTTGGAGATGGTCAATGTAGAGTTGTGTGATAACTGCATTTAGCCCATAGGCACCTCCAGCCTTTCTGATTAAACGGTCATACTAGTGTATAAATACAAATTGCATTTATTTCACAATACTGACAAACATTAGAATCTATGAACATTTTCAAATGATTTTCTGTCTTCCAGGCAGCCATTGGTTTCTCCTCATATTCTACTCAAATCAACTTGTCAAGAGGTGAAACTTGATTAAGGTAGGTAATCAGGTAAGCTACCTGTTGGTGTGTTTAACAGTGCTCCGCCCCTTAAGATTTGAATGTCAAGTGTCGTCTATGCCAGACGCATCACGCAAGCAACGTCTGGGCATCTAGCGAGCAACTGGCAGTAGTTTCTCTGCACATTCAGACGTATCTTGTTTCAGAAGTGTTGATAGCTTCCTACAAACTTCCCTGTCCACGATCCCTGTGCACATATTGCCAGGCAGTTGGCTAGACAAGGTGTAACTATTGAGCAGCAAGCCTCAACCAATCAAAAAGTGTGTTTGTAGATGGGTGATAAGGGGTTGGAAGGAAAAAAGGTCGGGAGCTTTTTGTCCTTTGTTGGAAGTGAAGTCTGGAAAATAAAATGTGTAAATGGTGGATGGCTGAAAAACAAGTCTTAAACAAGTCCCGAGTAGATACTGTGCGATTTGCAAATGTCAGTCTTTTTAATGGAAGGAAAAACAAACTGATGATGATTCTTTTTGCATTTTTGGTCATTGTCTTCTGGGTTTGAATGTCTAACCATACACAGAAGGTTGTCAGTGCAACGGTTCTGGGGAGATGAGCAGCAGCTTCGGGATGTGGGATTGTCCTTCAGTGCACCCATGCAGTAAAGTAATCCCTTTGAAAAAGATTTTATGTCTCTGTGAGTCAATTTTTACAACTCGAAGGTCGAAAAGAACTGAAACCAGTGGCTGCTTGAAGTTGAGCTACACCCATGTTTCTTGTATTTACACTTTCTTCCACTTCCTTTGGGAAACAGCAAGTTTATCAACCTTAAACTTTGTTTTATAAATAAAATGTTGACTATGATACACTTTGGACAATGGTTGGCCTCTTGGGTGGATGAAACAGTCCATTTAAAGAGGTCATGTCTTGTGAACTTGGGAGCATTTTTCCCATTTTTTGTGATTAAATAGATTCAATGATGAATCGATTGGTCACAAAGATAATCGAGAGATTAACTGGAAATAAACTGTTGGTTGCAGCTGTAATGTAACGTCACAAAAAGTGTAATGTCACTTTTTTCTCCTAGCAGTTGAATTTAAACATAAAAAAACGGTTATGTATAAGATGATATAGTCAGAAGCTAAAGGGAAAAAGCAGGGCAGGTTTGGAGTAGAACAGAAAGGGAGAGAGGGAAGATTTGGAGCCAACAAATGTAAAAACAGCACAACAAAAAAGAAGTGAGTTCCTTCAGATATACAGAAAAACACCAAAAAAAAGAAAACACAAACTGGGAGCACGGAGCTCAGAACAACTCTGAACACAAACAAGATGTTACTGAAAGAAATGGGAGAGGAAAAAGAGTCTCCAAGTGAAGCAGTAGACAAAAACCATACAGCTAAACTCCCGGTCAGATCATATTTCACTCGAACTTCACTTTAATAGCATCTGGATCATTAGATTCTCCAAAACTCATCACTGCCACTTTAATGCCTCTGGCATCATTACAGGCTAATGATACAACCGTCCCAACTGCTCGTGTGCACTTTCAGTCCAGCAATCTGCTCTCTAACCACTTCAGATGGCTCACACACACTCAAACACACACCTCGTCGGAAATAAGTTCATAATGATGGACTACTGTTGTTCCATCAGGAGAGCAGTAAACACTGGTTTGAATGCCAGCCACAGCAGCAGGTGGATTGGAGTTTATTCAAGTTTTCTTAGCGCTTTGCCTCCCCAAAATGCCCTTATCTTTGCCAATAAAAAGCTGATCCTTCCAAAAAAAAAAAGCTGTTTGCTTTATTGTTGACTGTTAAAGCGAAAGGCCACGGTGGTCGTTTTGGCAACAGCCACTCGGTTGGATTTGCACTAATTCTGAAATCGTAGAGGTAAACATGTTAGTTTAACGGCTTCTGATTATTAGTTCACTGGAATTATTTGGATAAATCCAAAATAACCAGAATAAGGTTAAATATGTGGAGAAACTGGAAAAGCAGTGAACCCTCTGAGCCTCTGGGCAGGGCCCTTAACCCCATGGAGCAGTTCTGCATTTTGATTTAAATACTTGTATCGTCTCCCGGTCACTTCTTAGTCCTGCTACTGCCACAATATAAATAGTTGATGGAGTTTTGTTTATTTACTGTAAAAATAATACACACGTAGCCTGCAGCTTAATATTTTGGAATACCATCTTAGCGTGTCCTGCACTATTACTTCTACACCCGAAATACTTGAAATACTTGAAATACTCGATCCATTTCCCCCAATATTTACTGGGGGAAAATGACACTCAAATCTTCCGGCACTATTGTGGATGTGCGTATCTAAGTGTCAGCGGGACGTTGCCCGAAATACGTGAAGCATCTACAGAAAAAAGCCAACTTTTTATCATCTGTTGGGTAAATTCCTTCGTAAATCTTCACTGTTGCCCTCATAAATCTACACTAATGGCTTATTTGTAATAAATTACCCTTTCAGTTTAGCTTCTTTTTTTTTTATATTACGTGCCAAATCATATGACCAGAACAATCCGCAGATGCTAGGGGCCATTAGAGGTAAATGCTAATGTTTTTCTGTCACCTATTTATTGATCTCTTGTACCAACAGCAAATACGCTCACTCCATCAATTCCCTGCCGTCATAACATCCAGCTTCTTGCCCCACCCTTACAGATAGCCACACTAAAAATGCTTTGTCCGCCCTTCACCTTAACTGGGAGCCATTTGCATCTGAATTTTACGCTCTAGGCCTGCAGCAGGACTAACTAAAACTGAGCGTGCGGTGTGTCTGAAACTTGGCTGGTGTCAGGTTGAATCCCTGCAGTGGTTGAGACGTTTGTCCTACTGCTCTGCAGCTGCTGTAACTGATACGTTTCGGTGGAAGCTTTTATCACAGCGCATACCTCCTCACACCCAGAGCAGAGTGCGGCGCTTAGCTGTGGCAACGTTAGAAGCACCTTGTTCTACCTGCTAAACTATGCGGCACCGTTCAGTATTTATCACCCCCTGACTCTGTCTTCATTATGGAGAAGCTTCATCGTTAATATTCTGGACAACCACTCTTTGTCTCTGGCACGTCACACAAGGCTAATTAGGGAAGAGCTGTGGCTCGGAGCACAGAGACGGGGGACTTGTTAACCGCCAGTCAATATATATTTGTCCGTGCTTCTGTCTTTATTACTGCGTTTGCCCTTTGCAGCTATTCCCAACAATATCCCTCCTCTTTTGTAAGTTATGTTAATAAGCGAAGAGAGAAAACACTGCCAGGGTTAGAGGTTCAATTCCCCGAGTAGTTGAATGATTGAAGAAGACATTAAGGCTGCTAGAGCTGGTCTCATTAGAACCATTCATTCTGTAAGTGTATATATTAATGCTACTTAAAGGTGCTTCTGATAAAAGTATCAGCTCCTGTCATGGCCTCAGTACACATTTAAACTGTGTGGAAGGAGCTTTATATGCCAGTATGGATCCTATCTGACGTTAGCAGTGGTGACGCATTACGCATTACGATGCTTTGCCTAGAAGGAAGTGACCACACCACGATATAAAAATACTCCATTCCAGAGGAAAGAAATTCATTAACAGCTGTATCTGCAGCAAAATGTACGTAAATATCAAAAGTCAAAATGTTTGCAGAATGCAAGATGGTGCCTTAATATTAATTTTGTTCATGTTGATATATTACCAGACTGTTTATCTGTCATATTAGTGGATGATTATTATTGGTGCATTGCAAGACTTCACATTTACTGTTTGTTCTTCTCCATACATTTGTACTATTTTATGTTTTTCAGTCGATCAACAACAAGTCAACTTTATGGATAAGTTAATGAATATTTATACCATATTAGGTCTGCAGTTGTAAATATTAATGATCAGTTTATAAATGGATTTTGGCCCAGATGTCCTGCGGCAGTTTACCAGAAGTGGAAAGTCCATGGGGGAGGTCTCACTAATTAAAAGATAAAAGCAAAATGTTGTGCTGGTGAAGGATTTTCCAGAACCTGGCAACACAAAAGTTGCTCAAATTAATGTCTTATAACTGATCTCTAAAGCATTAGCAAATGATGTATTACCCATTAATAAATCCAATCATTACAGTCTATGAAGCCTTTATAAATGGCGCCTCATCAGAAAGCGGTAGCGGCAGCTGTCATCCTAAATGCAGAGCGAATCATGTATCACGGCAGATACTTTCAGGCCCGCAATGTGACTTTACAGTTCTACCAACACAGTCAGATGACAGGAGGCAACAGACTGAGGTCCCTAGTGATAAATTAAACCCTACCAGCTATGCTAATTAACCTGTTCATTAAGACAACCAATGGATCAATTAGGAAAGATATCTATCAGTGTGGTGTGATCTTTGCCCTTTGAACCCACTGAGATTGAGAGTGAAATGCAAATTTATGCAGCGAATCGTTCCGAAATCTAATCGGATCATCTGCTCTCTCGAGGGAGCAGCGCTGTGAACTTTTTAAAGTTCCTGTAGTCTGTTGTTCTTGAGTTAGTGTGTTCGTACCGGAGCGTCCCTCACAGACTCCGGCACGGTGGAGCCATCTCATAACCACAGCCTGTTTCGAAGTGAAAGCCTCGCCTTCGTTCCTTCACTCCGCCCGTGCTTCGCGCTATTTGTTTCCCTGGCCAGTGTGAGTGTGTTCAACACTGCAGCCGCCGCCGGTGGGTCTGATCCTGACGGCAGCTCTGACCGCTGCTCCTTGTATTTGGTGGAAGTACGACAGCAAACACTGCTGTCACCCACTGACAGATACAGAAATCTGGTGTCAGGTTGTAGGAAGAACAGACGCTTCCACTGACATTCGTGGCTGATACTGAAATGTTGTCAAGAAACAAGAGATGGGGGTTGTAAAACTGACTTTGGCAAATATCACATTCAGGGCTGTGGCCAGGATTTCTGAGGTACGGAAGTCACGGGTCCAAATTTACACATGGGGGTTACTCTACCGCCTGACCCACAATGCTTTTAGGCAAACCAAACTAGAACTTGGGCTGGGTATCAGTATCATTGCCTATACAATACCTTACTTTGGTGAATATAAAGATGTCTTAAGTTTTTTATGGGTTTTTTTTAAACTAAGAAAAAAATCAATCTGCTCAGTGCATCGGTGTTAAATAAAAATACAAGCTAGAGTTAGAAAAGTTTCCCGACTGAAATCAGAAAATATCTGTCTAGAGAATCAGTGGTTTTGGGAACTAGTCCATTAAAACAAGAATGAGTCCACAAGTCCTCCGGCCAACCAAACCAAACGCATCACCAAGGTTTGTATCTGTGAGATTTCATACCGAAAAGCTCCAACACCAAGCAGACAGCGGCTCAAAATACCCCGGGCTAATTTTATCTCTGCTTAAACAGATATTCAACCCAAAATCTACATCTGTATTTTGAGTATCAAGCACTTAAACACAGTGAGCTTGGACTCAGCCTCAAAGGAAATGAAAAGTCCAGTTCTCCATTGTCCGGCCACATGCTCGGTTCTTTATAGACTTGCTCATATATTTGCCCAAATGTGGCTAAATGCACAACTTCTGATTCAATCCTCAAAACCAGCTGAGCAGTTGGGTGCGTGAGTTTGATGTTGACGGAAGCTCGGTCACGCTGGAACCACTCCCTGCAAATACTCACTCCTGCGTGACTGCCTCCAGAACGTGTTTCCTGCTTCTATGCCGCCTTGTCCGTGAAAAATCACCTTTGATCAACGTTAAGCTGCAAATTCTGGATGGTCGATAAGAAAATGTTGTCTTGATTCGTCTGGGGTTCAAAAATGGAGGAGACATCCCTCGAGTTGTGTGTCATCGCCCTGTTTTGCAGAATCTGCACGGCGAGACAACAAGATGCAGAGTTACTCTCATAGAGAGTTTACAGTCGGCAGTCACACATGACATCGCATCCTTTTTTACCTCTTTTTGCCATGTTCACTGGGACATTTGGATTTCTTTAAAAGCTGTAATATTTACTACTTAATAATATGGAGGTAAAGAAATGTTGATGTCTCATCAGCCAAAATCCATTATTTTATATCTGGATTTAATATATATGGTGTTGTATTGTCAGTGCCCTCACATGACCAGCGCTGCAATCACACAACGGTTCCTAGTTGTCTGATGATCTTTCCCATACGTCATAAACCTAAACTGCGCCCCTGCTCTTCCATTGGTCAAAACTGTTCTATCCAAGCTCACCCATTGGCTGATCCGTGAACCATTCACGGGTCAGACCTTAGACGGTCGTAGTTTACTTTTCGGCTCATGGGCACGTCAGCCAAGCAGTTACTTCCCCTAATAACCGAAACACCAGACTCAAGAAAGTCCGGCAAGAGTCTTTGGCGCGTACTTTTTGTTTTTTCCAAAAAGAAAATCCGAACTGACCAAAACCCCCCATGCTCCACGAAACTTCCGACTGTGTGCAGCTGCCTCTCAGGCCTACGGGAGGAGAGTGTTTGATACTCAGAGATAGATTTGGACCGGTGTGCCGCTTTAACGGCTGCGAGGTTGCGGTGACAGAAACCACACATTGCACATTTCCCTCCCACGACAGAAAATACACAGCAGAGAAATTTGTAAAGAAAATTTATTTTAGAGTCAGGATCTCAGGGCGTGAGGTTAAAGATGAGCAGGGTTTGTTGTGTGTCGCACGCCTCCAGCAACAACCGTGTCCTCTCCGACGCTGAAAACACAAACAGGCAGAATTATGGCGAATGATGAAGAATCTGAGCAGTTAAAGGAAATGAGGCAAAATAAATCACAGTGATCTGGCAGTTCACCAGAGCGTGCGAATCCTCGGGCAGGTGTGCTGCAGCAGGACGGGGTCGGGCAGGTGGTTGGGATCAGGTCAGACTCATCAGACATGATGTCAAGGGGAAAAGAGAGGCCGTGACTTCATGTTACGCACTGCGGCAGAGCACACGCCTTCCCCACTAGAGCAAACACTCGCTGGCTTGTTAAGCCTCCAGCTACCTGTTGCAGTTGCGCTGCCACCCCCCGAATACAATGGAATATAATGGAGTCCAATTTATTATATCTCAAAGTATTCAAACATTATATATGAAGAACTCATTAACATCTCTTTCCCAAACACAACATGGACAAAAACTAGGACCTGACATACATGATACAAATGACATGCCTGCTATTTTTGCCAGATTCAGGATAAACTCCGGGCACAGAAACGTCTCTGACCTGCTCCCAGTTCCCCTGAAAAGCAGTCTGCTGTTTTCCTGCGCATAGACTTGCACTGTACAGTTTGAATTCTGCTTTTTGGTCTCCGTGAATCTGGACTCAGCACAAAATTCTGCATCATTACATGCCATCATTAGCAGCCCTTTCATTACCCTAGTCAAATCAATCCAAGACATCTTTAAGAGAGTCACATTTACTAAATTGGTAAATCAATCCATAAAACATGAATCTGAGACGGGACAAATTCACCGGTTAAAAACCACCAGCTACCAGGGCTCGCCTGATTTCTATCGCTTGCAGCCAATGGTTGTTTTTAGGCTCAAAGTGCACGTTAGACCGAAGCTGAACCTGAGCTCTGTTTCACCATTTCACCACAGGTGTGTCACCATTTCAACGGTTTGTCCAAAGTGTACCTCCACATTACAGTAGGAGCACGGTAGGCTTTAGCCCCAGCCCGACTTTGTGTCATTCATTCCAGCCCAATTCCCCAATGTTCTTGTGAACATGTTCATACACATGAACACAGGGATTATTTATTTATGTGTTATAGTTCTCACCAATCGTTACTGAGCCTCATCTTCTCCCCTCTGATGAAGGACACCCTAAAACAATCCCGATGATAAAACGGCGAGCATCTGCTTAGTAGATTCAAACAGATTCACCACTTTTCCTTTGAGAAGAACATGATGAAATCTCCGTGTATTGGCATTTTATTAATGAATTAATTAATAAACGAACTAATTATCACACGTAAAATTACCTAACAAACTAAAACTGTTATAAGTTCCCGTTTATTTATGTTTTTTACCCTTTATATGACCATCAGTATGATTCTTATCATTGTCACTTTGACACTGGAATGTGAACATTATACCATTGGTGGGTGCAGGTTATGTGCAAAGCAGGGTAGGTGGTTACACAACGTCTACACACCACGGTGAAAGCAGCCTGTTAAGCAGAGCAGCAGCATCGGCTTCAGTCCTCACGGGATGCGTCCAGGCGCAGTATGTCGTACGTAGGAATCTAGGCCTCCCGCGCCGAGGCAGCGCTCAGAGCCCAGCACACAATCCCTGTAGTTATGTGTGTAAAATGGAAGAGAATAGACTCGAAGGTTGCAGTTGGAAAACGTGAGCTTGTATCTGATCCATCAGACGCAAGTTTAGGAAAACGCAGCTGAAACGCTTCCTGTGTAGACACGCCATGAGCCTCCAGATGAGTTTCCACGAATCCTTAACCAAACTAACTAACTAACTAACTAACTAACTAACTAACTAACATGACTGTGATCGATTCGTAAGCTTGGGCCGCTTTTCATTTCTGCTCCAAGTTCCTGCTGATAGCAAAGACAACATCTAATTAACATTAGCGCCGTGACTATTGTTTTTGCTCCAGCTCTCACAAAGATTAAACAACCTTGCACGAGCAACAGTTTCCACCGCTTCCTTCGCGCACAAAACCCCTACACCAATCTAACCCGGTTTCCCGACCACCCACTCCCACCTGTGCCCAACACCACTCGGCAGCAACTGGAAGCATTTAACAGACACCGCCCTGCTCTACGTCCATCTAGCCAGGAAAAGCAGGGAACCCGAATCCGAGTATGCTACATTCACAGCCTCCTTCACCACCCTGTCTCACTCTGGGTACGTCCACAGTTCGCCACGTCTCCATCCAAAAGGCAGCCACTGTCCGTCTCCCTGGAGTTAAGGTACCTGACGTACAATCTTGGATTCTTATTAGAACAGTGCAGTGCAGATTGTTTTCAACATTTCAGTAAAAATCTCAGCCTATAACTGCGGTGTTATCTCAGCCTATAACTCCACCGGCTTCCTATACAGCACTGAGTTCAGCACAAAATCCTCCTCACAGTCTACAAAGCATTAAATAGCCTGGCCTCAGAATATTTTACCAGACTTCCGCCCTGCCTTGTTAAAATGCACCGCAGGGGCTTTTAGTTACTCCTGAGGACTTGAGCACAGAGACTAGCTCAAGTCACCTCAAAAGTCAACTTAAAACCTTTCAATTTTCCTCACCTTATGGCTGAATTGTTGTTTATTCATCGTCTTTCTCTCTCTCTGCCTCTCTCCGTTTCATAATTTTTCTGTTTGTGTGCACTGACGTGTTGTAACTTTTCTGTGAAGCATTTTGAGTCGAGCACACGGGACGTTTATAATATATACGGTACCTTCCGGTGGTTTAACTAGCCTTGTTGCGGCGATGTAGAGGTGTACTCCAGGGTGTGTCAGCACATGGTGACATCGGTGTAGGGGTGTGGTCAGAGGTCAAGCAAGCTAGTCCTTATCTACATTTAAGTGAAGGCTTAACTGAGTTTTTGGGAAAACTTCTGCGCGTAGAGCGAGTCAAAGTTTCCGTCAAATTCCAGCTTTTGACTGTAGCGTTGCTTCTTGCATTGTATTCATGAATAAGGCCCAGGAGATTATTCCCTCCTCATACATGCAGTGAAATCGTGTTGCGCGGCGACGGTTGAAGTGACAGCAGCACCGTCATCCCACCGTGACACATAATTGCCCATCCATGCTTTAAAAGCTGCTGAAAATGCTTTGCCAGAACAAATGGAACATACAGTTTTCCAAAGGTGTATTATCTGAAGACCCACAGGGGGGAGTTTTCACAAATGTTCCTCTCACCTGATGGCCAGGTGTGACATTGCTCAGGCAGTCACCCAATACTGAAGCTGTGAAGGTATAATGATGGGTAGGCGTCACATTTCCCTCTTCATACTCCCTTAAAATCTAAAGTTGACAAACAGGATCGATTTCGTAAGATCACAAAGGGAAATGAGCTCTTATGTCTTCTTGAGACTCATGTATGAAATCAATTTATGATAACACAAATAATAATAGAGTTAAAATGCTTCAGCCTCTACTAACTCCATCAATGTAACCACCATTGTAAACCCATTTTGGTATGGGTTAGCAGCCGAAACAAGATTTTTTAGCAGAATTAATTTCATAAATGACTTCATAAATGAAACTTTTCGCTGTTTTCTGGCGAATTTGCTATCTGCGAGCCAGTGTCTCGTCAAACCTCTAATGTCTTCGTTGGACAAAGAGGAAGCATTAACTACCTCTTGAGCATCAGATACTCCCCCCTCACAGGTTTGAAACGTGGCCTTTAAAAGTTTAGAGCTCGCTCTGCCCCGGAGGACGGCAGCACGGATCAGCTTAGGCGAACAGAATTTGCAGCGGATTCAAACAGCGAACCAGACTCATGGCAAAAAACATCATAACATCCCTAGAAAATTTCAAAGAAAGTTCACTATGATAGGTCATCTGACCAGCCTTTTTGCCTCCTTCTTGTCAGATTTGCGTGCCTGATCTTCTGACTGTGTACCCGTCTACTGAACCCTTCTGGCAGGTAAAGACGGTGATTTTTAACCCAGTGACTGTCTCGGAGTCATGCATTTGAATCCCCTATCCTGGGGTGTACCACTTGAGTAAATGTACTTTGTCACTATTACTTTCCACCATTGGTTCCAAACATGTAGTTTCTTTACAACAGACCCTGATCCAACCCGTATCCGTGGATTAACGGTATCTCAGAGAAGTTTCCCCTTTGTCAAAAGCAGATTTTGGAAAATGGGCGGTCGTCTAACAATCAGGGTCGTGTTCTGGTCGAGCCACCAGTCGGGTACTACGTCTGTGTCAGCTCCAAAGTAGCACGTTTACCAATTAATTGTGTACAGAGTGTTGGATACGTGAAGGACACATTGTAAACAGAGAGGTCCTTTAAGCGTATCCCCTTTTTTATTCTTAACAACTCAACAGCCCCAGGATGACAAGACTAAGGGTTTACAGTCATGTTAGTGGCTCTATGATGCAGCAAGGCTCTTTATGACGAGTATTACTGCTCTTCATAAGAAGAGAACCAAACTTTGAGAGCTGGACATTGGAATGATTTGTTATTTTGGCTCTGTACTCCAGTACATTGAACCTGAAATTAAGTAATGACTATGGACTTCAAGTGCAAACTCTGCTTTAATTTGTGGGTATGTTCAGATGTATCAAGAAAACCATGTAGTAATTATAGCCATTTGACAGACTGCCAATTTCAGAGGACCAAAGGTTATTGGCTATTGGCTCCTATAAACCTAAATAAAATGGCCACATTTAGTACTTGGCTTCATACTTACTGCATCAGTCACTATAGGCGTATCTCTTACTCTAGGATTCTCTATCACCTCCTAAAAGAGAGAGAGAAAAAAGCGTTATAGTGAGGTAATGTAAAATTAAATTAAATCCAAAAAGTACTTAAGTGATGTTGGGCCAACAATTACACATAATGTTCTCTATAGGCCGCACCCTGCAAACTCTTTATGTACACATAGAACTGTTCCAACAAATTAAAGTTGGGCTACAATTCAAACTCCACAGTAGAACTGTCCTATTTACCAGAACATATTCTAGTTTCAGGTGTATAAATCGGATGGATTGAAGTTCAAAGTGTCATCTAAGCATCAGTGCACATGTTCTCCTTTCAGAGACAGCTGGAATCCCCAGTATGAGATCTGTCTCTCATTTCTTTCACTTCCTCACAAGTCTACAAGCCATGGTTAGTGGGCAATGAAGTGAAAGTTTTCACTGTTATTGGTCACAGGGAGCAATTAATATGATTAAATCCATTTGATGTTCTATCTGACAACTGTTAAAAATATGACTTTAGTTTTGTGGTTATGCACAAGCAGCTGGACTAAGAGGCTGTTTTGAGTTTGAGGGAGAGTAAATATGATCCTGAACTGGTCCCACCACAAGGCTGTGCAGTCTCGTCCCTTAATATACACTAAAACACACACACACACACACACACACAAAGCGAAGACGAGTAGCTGAAAGCAATTTGTAAATGCCTCTGTATCTCAGATCAATTGTATGTCCCATGTACACTAGTTACATATTTGCCAAAATGTGGAACAGAGCTTGTCTGGGTTATTGTTGGCGGGATATGGTACTTGCACTCCACTACTCATAAAATGTACAATCTTTGGCATGTGTCTATTTTAAGCCTATAAGCATATATATAAATATACAGTTGCCAGTTTATTAGGTACACCCTGCTTAAATTAATGCAGTCTAACAGTCCTGCAATAAATCCTACGTTGTGAAGGTTATAATGTTAAGTTTTTGTTGTTTAGAGGCGCTGATTCAACTCTGATTGTTTTGGAGGATACAGAGATGTTTTTTCTGACAGTTACATACCGTGTTGCTTTTTGGATCCTTTGTAGATAATTGGCTTGCTAGGTCATCAAAGTCAGTCTCCCCTGGTTTCACGTGTCAGCTCTTCAACAGAAAAAGACGTGAAGTAATTAGTTATCTGCAGTTATACTTTCCGTTTAGTGTGATCATCTACGTTTATGCTGCGGACCTTATCACACGTCACTGATGCGGCGTCTAAAAGAAAAAAACGATGTGTGTAATGAATGAATTAACCGAGGAACAACCTTGCTAGAGACAAGCTAGCCATGATACCTAGTTGAACTAGCTACCATTCATTGGAATCAGGTGTACTAACACGGTTGCAGCTAAGCGTTGCTAACTTTAACAACAAATCTAATAACCGTAGATAAACTTAGTGTGCCAACGAAGGCCACTAACTGCAATTAATGTGAGGTCAATGGTTGCCAATCTAACTAGCTATTATCTTACGCTAAACACTGACTAAAGCTGGCTGCATTAAATAACGCTATTGCCTAGATTCATGAGAGGTCAGCTGAGGCGTTAAGATGTCAAAAAATGCAGTCATTTAATCGACTTACCCGTGATCGCGCTTGGGAAGCACTGAAAATGAATGGGGTTCAGTGGTGGAACAATGCAGCATTTGGACCTAACGGACTCCCCACGAGATGCGTCACTTCCGCATTCCCCGGTTACGATGGAGGTCTTTGTCATGGTCGCAGCTCTCTTATTCAAGGGCGCTGAGCACCCTTACATGGCTAAAAGATGAGGTGTGCAAAAGTACCTAGGCTATACTGCGTCGGATGCTTTATCTACATCACATCTACATTTTAGCGTGGGCGGCTGGGGCTCAGGAGGTGGAGCGGGGTCGTCCACCAACCCGGAAGGTCAGCGCTTCGATCCCAGGCTCCTCCTGTCCGCATGTCGAAGTGTCCTTACTGAAGATTCTGAACCTCAAACTGCCCCCGATGTGTGTTTGAAAAGTAAAGCGCCGTATGAATGTGTGTGTGTGAATGGGTGAATGTGGCTTGTGGTGTAAAGCGCTCTGAGCGGTCGATAAGACTAGAAAAAGCGCTCTATAAGTGCCGTCCATACAGCTACTGTACTGAATGTTTACTGATGTAGGTTCCTAATCTGTTAATCACAGACTCCCCCAAACTGGGTGAAAGTCATTGCCACCTTCTGCAGAGCGTTCACTGATTTACATAATAAATTTCATTAGTTGAGAGCTTCGGGGCTTAGTGAGATCCATCAGAGTTCCTCAGCTGCGTCTTGAGATGCTGAGATGAAGCCGAGGTTCAAAGAAGAATCGTGAGCTTACTTTACGAGTAAATCCCCTCAGTGGATGGTATTTCAGAGCACGTCCCCCCTTCCCGGCCGTTTACAGCTGTCATACCAGTTGGTTCGGGATTCAGTGCAAAACCCAGAGAACAGCCATCTGCTCGGCTTTAGTTCTCATGGCGCAGAGAGTGACGCCACGTCTCATCCCGACACTTAAAACTGACCAAACTCCATCTGGACTGATGATATTTATCCCATCACATATAAATGTTTGAATATCACAGACTTTAAGATGACTTATTATCCTGTTGTTTTAGAACAGATTGTGAAGTTATTTGTGGTACTGTGTGTATGACAAGAAAGAATTAAAACAATTTTTCATCCAAAGTCTCCATCAAGAGGTATACAGAAGCGTTGTGCTGTGGAGCAATGCTTTGATGACTGGGTTCCTGTTTGGCTTTTATCATTCACAAGCGTGCAACGCGATATGAATCGCATCCCTGCCAACACTTTCACGCCATTTCACTGATTGTCAGTTTGCGGCAGTAATGTGCCAAGAAACGTAGCAAATGCACCTACAAAGGAAAGGAAGAAGAGGACACCGACAGCGTCGCAAACATGGATGTACACGATGCAGGTTTGAAAATGTTCAAAAAATTGTCTTTACAATGAAAACCCCACAAGGTGCCTTGAATTTAGCAAGTGGTACCAGTGCATAAAAAGGCAAGTCACGCAGGTAAAAACGTGCTTCTACATTGACGTGGTAATCGCCTTTTCAGATGTAGACAATTACAGCTATTTCCATACAATATTCTATCCCAGACTATATTAAAGGAGCTTTATTTGCAGGTGTTTTTGCAGCCCAAGCAGAAATACTGAGTCTGTGCAAATTATTAATGAAATATCTGCTGTTTTGTTCAGATCTGGTGACACTGACACGATGAACTGTGACGGGACTTTACTGATGATCAGGTAATGTGTTTCTGACAGGGCAGATGGAGAGAGGCGATGAATGGATGGAGTGGGACGACGGGAAAACAGGGGGAAGAGGAGAATAATTCAGCAGCAGGAGAAGAGAAGCGGTAGACAGGAGAAAGGGTAGGAATCCAGAGAAGAAAATCAGTGAGACGAGAGACCTGGCAGGGCCAAGTCGGAGGAAAGAGATGAGTAATTAAAAGGAGAGGAGAGTGATTGAAAAGAGAGGACAGCGAGGAGAGTAGATGAAAGGTGAGGAAAAAGAGTTTAAGGGAATGTATCAAACGGTGGGGACAGGAAAGGCAGGATAGGAGAGAGGGGAAGAATTGCATGGGGAGGAGATGAGGGGGTGACGAGAAGAATAAATGGGAAAGGTGAACAATTCACCCAGTTCCAACTCCAATCGTTATACTCTCGCTCAGGAATTCCAGGTATCTGCAGAACCGCCGGACTGATGGAAAAGCAGGAAATAAATGACTTGTCTTTGTTGACTGAAAGCTGTGACGAGCTGCAGGGAAAGACAGAAAATGGTTGTCCGTGCATTGATTCAAGGTGATGCCAATTTGTCGCCGTGACAAGTCTGGGGGCTCCGGAACATGATTGGGAACAGGTAACTGGAAGCAGCAGATTTAAATGCTCAGGGGACAGAAAATTACCTTGGACAAAGATAATTCCTTTATAAACCCCGCCAACTACACCCTCCCCTTCTTCTTTGTTTACCTCTTTTTCTCTCGTTTTGCTGACTTCTCGAAAGCTTACGTGTAATTTAGATGGACGTGTAAATTTTCTCCCACTCTGCGGTCAAGACGTCCGTGCTACGTTGCACAAGTAAAACTGGTTTGAACAAGTTCAAAAGTAGGATGAGTTTAAAGGGAAATTGCTGCAAGTTTAGATGTTTATGTTAAAATGGGCCTGACCTAGGTTACATTTAACCATTTTCGAAGCAGAATTTCAATAGAGGACTCAATGTGACGCAGGTCCTACCTCCATGTTGAAATAAAGTCACTGAAATGCTGTTGAAACTAAAGTTATATCTAACCTTTACATCTAATAATGTTCACTTGTCAGTCCAATTTAGTCCAGTTTTAAGCCAGAGGTCCAATGTAGTAAGTGTAGAGAACTAAAGATGGGGCACAAGCAGATACATTCATTAATGTTAACTAATGTTTGGTCTTGTCCAACCAACTGTCCAAAACCCAAAGATATGGAGTTTAATGTCATGTAGGACAAAGAAAAGCTACAAATCTTCACATTTGAGAAGCAGGAAACTGAAAACATTTGTCTCTTCTCTTTTTTTCTGCTTAAATGATGATTATTGAATTATCAAAACAGTTGCTGATTAATTTTCTGTCAAGTGACTCCTCAAATAATCAACTAATCGTTGAGGTCCTCATTTCCTTCTTTGATGAAGTCCTTGGACGACGATGGAAAGAAGAACTGGGAAGAAGACACAGCAGTGTGCACCTACTACGCACCTACCTGCACTATATTTTTTCTTTCTTTTTGTGAAATAACAGATGAGCAGAAGGAACCATCCTTTACTTTCTCCTTACTAGGTGTTAAGTTTTCTGTCTAACACTGGTCTGCATGGAGCGTTTATTCGAAATACAGAAAAAGTTCCCTGGAGAAAAAAACGTCAGCAACTTGGCATTAACTACTGTTTTTCTTTCCACTCTTAAGCTGCTATTATACTTCCTCAGAACTTTTTGGCGGACGCTGGAACAGCTTCAGAAACCCTCTCCCCCCCCCCCACACCCTTCTGACGCCCGATTAGGTGACTGTCTCTCCGAAGCCGAGAGACGCCGACATCCACGCCCGCTTCACGCTGTGATTGGTCAGCTACGCAGAGGTGAGAGAGGAGCCAGAGGTCGAACTTCTCTCTAAACCCTCCTTTTTCATTTGTTCCGCATATTTCTATTCACTTGGGATGCGTACAAATGAGTGCGGCGCTATGGATGTATTTCAGGAGAGACTGTCTGAAAGTGTTGCACCATTGTCCCAATACTGATATCGATATCAGACACCACGTCCCTTAGAGTCTGAATAAAATTTTGACAAGGTTGTCGGCGCATATGAGCCCAAAGCTGTCTATTACTTTTGCCTTTGCAAATATGACATCGATCTCAGGTCTATATTTGTCCTCTTTTCAAACAAGTCCTCTGACTTCAACACTTTCAACATTCACACAGGATCAGGGCACGGAAATAACCTTTCGATCAACCAGCCTCAGTGGCTGGTGGATATTTCAAATCTCTCGGCAACCGTGCGATAATATCGTTAATCATCTGGATGGGGATTTTAATCAAGCGGCAGAACCGCGAAGCGGTAAAACATTCTTCTTTTCGCAATGCCCAGGTGTAACCATCGTCTGTCAAATTTACTTTAGCAGCCAACATTGCTCCGGGGAGCAGCTCTGTACATTCAACGGTCAGCTGTCAAAGTTTCTCGTCAGCATGTGAACGCACCAGAGCAGCACACCTTTCAAATCCACATGTGCAGCTGTACAACCATATAACGGTAGGACATCTTTGATAAAACATCCAATCAGACCTAGCGGTTACTGTTGCTCTGCCCGTTGTGGTGAAAAGTAGTGAAACATTTTAACATTGGATCGTAAAGACTGTTAGGAAACTGGAAGCGCCGTTATATTTCGACTTTTAGCTCAAAACCTGCCCTGACACTGAATCGAGAACCCGAGAGATTCGCAGCCTTCCATAACATTTAGCAGCGTGCTGCTGGTCAGCAATGAATTCTCTGCGCGGGATCTTCTCGGCCCAACCTCCCGTTGATCACCGAGTCCACTGACGAGGCAAACCGGGGCGACGGGTGCTTTCGCCCGCTGGCGGCCGCTCACCCGGGCCTTCAGAGGGGCCACGGTCACCTTCGTCCTCCACACTCTCCCAGCAGATCTGGGGTTTGACCCTGCAACCTTTTGACCTTTCACAGATAAGCTTCTCTAACATCAACGGTCCTCTGATGTAAAGGGGGGGGGGGCGGTGAATCGATTCTCCTGCCCGGACGGTTAATGTCGAAGCCTCACAGGAAGTTAGGCTTCACCAGTAAACGGCCAAACGGCTCATCGGTATTCATACGTTGTCATGTAAGTGCGAAGAAGGCGCGCATCCTCGCTAAGTGCCTTTAATGTGATATTTAGTACCAGAGGAGGCTCCGTGGGAGCCTGCTGCTAAGTGAGACACAAGAGTTAGGAGCCTGGATTGATTTTCCCTCTGTCTGTGTGTTTGAGGGTTCCTAAGTGCCCCGGGATATTTATGCACAGCGGTGCTCTTGAAGGCTTGCTGTCCGCATCGGTGTGCGGCCTCACACATCAATTCCAGGGAGCCACAAACTAGAGCTTCACCGCTTTTAGTTTCTAAAAGTCCTTGACTGAGAGCCAAACTGGCAGGTCTCCCAGTCCGCAGCCGCAGAGCCGCTCCAAGCGTCCGGACCGCCACTGTTGTCCCGCACTAATGTTGACAGATCTTCCTGTTCATAAAACTACAACAACACGTCGGGCGGCGCTTTTATTCTGAGCGTCTGCGGCAGCCGAACATCTCGTTAAAGTGTCCTCGACGAACACATCAAGCGGGAGCGCGTTCGATTCCCCCCTCGGCATGACGGTGGCAGAAAAATGCGGCGTTGCGGAGAACTGAGTCCTAGAGGAGCGAGTCGACCGCTCTGACCAGATCTGTCCTCTTCCCCGCATCAAAGCGAGTTTACTGTGAAATCAAATGTCCCAAATTCCTCGTTGCGTTCGCGCAGGAGACTAGAATTGCGTTTCATGCTAAATATATAAATATACATGCGTTTACAAATATCTCACGATCACTAAAAGTTGTTTCAGCTCTGGGTTGGGTTTAAACTGTTGGAATATTATAGGAACATCACGAGAAATTGCAGAGTATCGGAGTATAAAACCACTGCAAGCACACTACGACTTGAGCTCGACGTGGCACCCCCAGAAAGAAATAAACTCCCCGTTAATAAAGGGGATCGCGGACGTTATAGGGTCACAACAGTGAATAGACAGGACATGACAGACCTGCAACATCAAGCACAGCGAGGTGACTTCAACACCTTTTCACTCTGGCTTGACTTCTCCATTTGCTACCTCCGAAGCCGACAAGCCGACTAACGTGAACGGACGCCACACCTCTACCTGCTTTCCTGAGTTTCCTGTTCCTGAACACGGACACGATGACCAGCATGTTCCCGATAACATCCACCACGATGGTCGTGATCAGGACGCCGGCCAGCAGGGTCACAACCCAGGGGAAGGACTGGTGCTGCTGACCCGGAGCCCCTTCCTCCGCCGCCGCCGTAGAGTTGCGGGGCCCCAGGGTCCCTCCCACCATGGTGGGCTCGTGGTCCTCCAGGGACATCAGTTGCGGAAGGTGCCTCGGGTCGACGAGTCGCATAACGCACGGCGGTCAGACTAGGCGCACCGGGCAGCTGTGCGCATCGCCGCGCGCAATGGCACCGGAGCGACGACGTCTCCCAGCAGGGCATCGTAGGACATCTCTGTGAATCTGGGGCGTTTTTGTCTTCGACTAGTCCCGCTGTCTGCCTGTGCAGGTTCACTTGTCACCGGTGCAGATCAGAATGCGGAAGCGACGGATTCATCCGGACACTTGCGTCCAGGGCTTTTCGAGTGACCAACATCCAGGGACAGAAAACGCACCAAAAGCCGCGCGGTTTCCGCTCCGTCCCACTTTAGACCCGCAGGAGATGCGGCTTCTCAGGTCACCCGCTTCATTTTGCGAGTCTGCGGTGAACTCTGAGGGTTCATTCACACATCCGCGCCGTTATTCATGGTCCCAGCTTCATTCGGTCGCCGGTCTGTCCCTCGCGCTGCCGGCAACGTGGACTCTGCGAGTCTGAGCCCCCGTCGAGGAGGTTCGCGCGCCTTATAGCATCCAGCAGTGACGCGCCCTCGCCCCCTTTTCTCCCTCTCCCTCTCTCTCTCTCGCTGCTGTGGTTTTCTCTGTCACCCACCGTCCGTATGATCCACCAGTGGCGCGCCCTCCACGTCCATTCTCTCCCCCTTTTCTCCCCTTCTCTGCGCCCTCGTTTGCTCTTCCTCCGTCTCTGCGTTCATTCCCCTCATCGCTTTCATCTTCCGGGGCTTTTCACCTGTGCGCAGGAAACGGTGTCTTTTGATCCACCACGCTCTCCCGCCCGCTCGGCTTCCTGTCGCCTCCTCCAGATGTTGCCCTCGGCGGCCCTTCGCCTCCGCGGGAGCGCGCTTCAGGGTCCATCCGAAAGGCTGACCCCTGAGGGGGAAGTCGTAGTCCGTCTGCGATTCTCGGCAGTGAATCCACCGTGCCCTTGTTGTGTCCCCTACGTTTCGTCTCTTAAAACATGCGCATCAGAGGAACCATGGTGCAGCACCCCACCGGGTGTGCGTGTGATCTCTAGCCTCGATTAAATGTACTCTTTGATTCCAGTGTTAACTAACACCCTTCGGTGTAACTGGCTTCTGCTTTGTGACCAGTCGAAACATTAAAAACTCCAGTTCTTAAAAAGGATGAAAAGTTTCGCGGATCAAACAGTGATGCTGGACTTCACTTCCCAGAGTTCCACCGTCAGTGAATTAGTGCGGACACGACTGTGACACTTTCTCTGGGATCTGACGCAGCTTGAGTTTTTTAAGGTGGTCGCCCTTTTTTACTTTTTTCTCATCGGCAGCTTTCGCATCGTAGCTCATACCAACCTCATCCTCCTTCTTCTTCTTCTTCTGTTCATTCCAAACAAACACAGAACAAACTACCAAACCACTGGAATAAGGAACGTTGATGCCTTCACGAGTCTGATAAACGCAGGAACTGTGTAGCAGCTCATGAGGGAAAACTCTTCTTGATACCTGTTCATATACTTTTTTTGCTGGGGTGATGAGACATTTAGGATTTAAAAACAAACTGTTCTTGGATTTTGACAACTCAGTCACCCAGAGATCCCGTGTTCATGACAGGAGGAAAGCGAATAATAGTTTGGCCTTCTAAAATGTGGCGCGGCTGAGTCCGGCTCTCGCTCACTGCTGTTTGTATTAGACTTGGCCCTGGAGGTCGGATCTGAAGGACGAGACGATCCCCCACCGAAGAAGAAAGCGATGTCAACGTTTCAATGTGGGCTTTTTAAAATGAGCGTTTAAACGGTGGATGTTGGTCAAAGGTTTCTGGCCTTTGGATTTCTATGGCTCTTGAAAGGGATGATGCACTTTTGTTTGGAGTTTTTTGTTTAAAAAGATTTTAAACCGCGAAAAAAAAAAGATCTTTCACATCTGCCCACAAATTATTATCCTCAGTGCGTGTGATGAAAAAAAGTCACATGCAGGGACTTTGCAAGTCCCAAATTTTGGTCCAGAATTCTGATCTTTAAATGTGAGCCGTGGTTGTGACCTCGTTCCAGGGCGAGAACATTTAACTCGTGTTTCCGTTTCCTCTGACGATAGGTACCTAGTTCACTGCTAACGATGTTGTGAGTCTTCGGTTTCAACAGCAATATATTGTTCATTTTGATAATTGATGGTGAGGTTTTCTGCTACGAAAGCGGTTGATACCCGTGACATAGTCGAAACCCCAGCCCCAACCGTAATGTCTGCTATGACAAGCGTGGCGTGTAAAACGAGTATTGTCCGCCATCTTTACAGATCCAGTGCGCAACAGAAGAAACACAGCGGCATAGCAACACGACGGAAACAAAACAAGCTCCACTTGTTCCATGTTCTCAGGTGACGTGTTCTTGGAAACTGACTCTGCCTCTTAAGTGTTACCGTAATTGGCCTACAGAGGGCGCTGTGACTGAAGGGCAGAAACATCAATCTGCATGGCACGTCTAACCGACACTGACATCAAGTGCACTGAACACACCTGCTGAGAGATTCTCAGCTGCTGTGAAGTTTTCTTTAATGCCCATTCAGACACCATTTCCATAACTCTGAAGAAACTTGGAGGAATTTCAGGTAAGTTCCTGCGTCACTTTTAATTGACACGTTTTGTCACTAGCTGGCTCAAAGGCTGCCAGCGCCCCGTTTTTACCGTAGACCACAGTCCTTCTTTGGGCAGTTTTACATGAACTATGACTGCAATGATTTCCTCATCCAAGAAAGACTTAACGGCACCTACACTTTTTAGCCTGAACACGACCACGTAGCGCAGGAATATGGCAGCGCTACAGGCAACCTCACAGCCGCTCGGAGTGAAACAATTCAACGCCGGAGTGTGCGCGGTGGAGCGAACAAGGTGATGGATCCAGATCATAGACGCTGGTCCAAAACACAAAGAGGGAGAAGAAGGAGGTGGGGGCTGGAGTGTAAGAAGACAAGATGGTGCCCGGAGACTTTGAATCATTCATTTCCACATCAAACGCCACGTTCGCCAAGTCTCTGGATTTTCATCCAAACAGGGCAAATGCTCTCTCTCCTTTCCCTCATCTGACATGCACTTTGTTGGTGCTTGAAACACCCGAGTCTCCGCTGTGAATAATGTGACTCGGTGTCTGTTGGATGTAGGTAAGCATCCACACACACACACACACACACACACACACACACACACACACACACACGGACACATTGCTCACACAACATATGCAGAGATGCCGCCGTGCTTCTTTGGGATTTCTGACCGAACACAGCGAAGCGTGCTTTATAGACGATGTGTCGTGAATACACAAAGCCAGAGGCATGCACACGCTCTCATGCTCAAAGGCAGAGAAAACCTCACATGTACGGGGAAACGCATACAAAGAGCTAGCAGACAGTAGTTGTATTTTTTATCAACATGTCCCGTCTCTCCATGCATCATGCACAAAATTAGCAGTCATTTCAGGGCACGCTCGCACTCAGTATGGTTTCAGAGGTTTTTTCACACCCTGAGGCATTTGCTCCGTGACTTAAGTCAGAAAGCAGCACAGAGAGACGTTCGGAAATGAGAAGTCGATGTGTGATGTCCGGTAGTTGGCCGCGCTCGGAAAACGTTGAGAAAAATGAAAATGAAGCGCAGAAGTTGAGACTGATTAGAAGTTCTCTTTCAAATCAGAGTTTTCCAAAAGTTTTCCTCGTGTTTTCTAAATTATTTTTGAATGAAGCAGCTGCTTTGCTCGTACCTCAGAGTCCTACAAACTAAACGACGAAACAGGTCGTTTGTCACTGCCTTCCAAAACGACACACATGATATACGTTTTCCGATATCGACGCCCCCTACTGGCAGGATGCGATCGTTCGTTGGTGCCTTTCACAATCGATGGTTCATGTCTCTTTTCTGATCTGACAACTCTATGGTTAAGGTTCTGTTAAAGTTTAGGCAACAGAAACTTCTCATTTCATCAAGGCAAAGCTTCTGGTCATGGTTAAAAGAAACCAACATCGGCTGAATCAAGATGCCCCCCCCCGACCCTCCCCGGACCTCTATTGCCTATAGTTCTACAGATTTCTGTATCATGTAATGTTTTAATAAAGTAATTGTTTTACACATTCATAATAACTTCTTTTTGTTTTCCTTAAGCAGCATTTGGACAAACTACAACTTCACGTGTATTTCAACAAATCCTGTGTACGTAAATCAGTGATGTCCGGTGAAGCTGACTAAGGCCCCTTTGTGGACTGGATGAATGGCGGGCTTGGACAGACCTCGGCACCCGCAGGCTTCCCACGAACGCGCCCGCAAAGTCCGCAGGTCTGGAAGCGCGGCGAAGTCCTGGATGTTTGGATTCAGCCACTGACACTTGGTCCCGTCCGCTGCCGATGCAGGAAGAAGTGCAGTCTGTACGTACAGAGGCAGAAAGCTGAGGGTGTAAATGTCGTGGTGGTGGAGGATGGGCATTCAGTACATCCGACTTCGATGCACAAGACCAGAGTTGACATTTGCCTTTTTACAAACCATGAACACGATCGTTCCCTAACCTCAGCCATGCTGTGGCTGCCATGTGCAGATATCGACCTTTAGGAGGGGAATTAATAAAAACATTGTCACTGAACATAAGTCTGGGTTTTGCAGAATCCTCCAGTATTAACGTTCTTTTCTCTGTTGCAGGACGCGAGCGGCGATCTCCTGTGTCAAACGTCACACGTGTAAATTATATCCATTTAATTATGTCCGTATAATTACGTCCAGTTATAGCTCCAAGGTTCCACTAACCACAGGTAGATTCCACATTTTATCATTGCACTCACAATTAACTTGAACTGAACCAGAACTATCCTCCTTTTTTAGTCCGTGCATTCTTCTACCTTGTTAAAATGTGGCGCCCACCATACCCACAATGCACCGCTGACGGTTTGGTCTGAGATTCAGGTGTCTTACGCGATGTCGCCTAGGGCCTGTGGCCTGCAGCAGAGACGAGGAGCAGGCTCCAGAGGTCCGGTCAGCTCGCTTCTTTCTTGCTCCACACCCCCGGATTTCTTTACCTCTCGAACTCTGACGCTGACTCAAGAGACATCGCTCGAGGACGTTTATCGGGCTTCACACTGGAGACGCTGACGGCTTTACGCCGGCTTTTCACACATGCGGCAGCACTTCCCCACACCTGCAAACAGAAGATGACGTGTAAAACCAGCGGAGTTCCCTTTCAGCAGTTCTGTGTCTTTGCTCCTGACCGACAACAGCCATTACTGTCAGTCGGCCACAGGGGGGTCGCCCGTCAGAAAAACATTAGCAGAGGTCATTTAAAGTGTTTAAGCAAGCGACCGATGCAGTTTCTAACTGTCAGCGGTGATTTTACATGTAACAGTATAAGAGATACAGTCTTTCCTCCGTCTCTATTGTCATCTGAGTCATCGAGTGTGGCACTTACACTGCCACTTCCCGCATTTTTCGGCATTTCCGTTCATACTCAGCCCTGACGGAGGCATC